>NW_027450872.1:0-2500 GCF_964194025.1 Convolutriloba macropyga
ACCGCAATATCTTATTTCGCAAAAATATCTATCGCATTTTCTTCTTTCGCAAAAATATCAATAGCAACGTCTTCTTTTGCATAAAAAATCGATCGCAACATCTTCTTTTGCAAAAATGTCTATCGCAATTTCTCCTTTCGCAAAAACATCGATTGCAATATGTTCTTTCCAAAATATTGACCGCAATATCTTCATTCGCTCAGTCGATCGCAATCTTATTTCGCAAAACAAATGATCGCAATATCTTCATTCGCAAAAATATCGATCGCAATATCTTCATTCGCTAATGTGATCGTACTCTTCTTTCGCAAAAATATTGGCAGCAATATCTTGTTTCGCAAAAATATCGCTTGCAGTGTCTTCTTTCGCAGAATATTGATCGCAATACCTTCTTTCTCAAGACAATCAATCGCAACATCTTCCTTTGCTAAATCAATTACAATCTTTTTTCGGAAATATATCGACCGCAATATCTTCATTCGCTAAATTCGATCGTAATCTTCTTTCGCAAAAAATATTGGCAGCAACATCTTCTTTCGCAAAAATATTGATTGCAGTGTCTTCTTTCGCAAAATATTGATCGCAATATCTTCTTTCACAAGACCGTCAATCGCAATATCTTCATTCGCTAAATCAAATATAAATTTCTTTCGCCAAAATATTGATCGCAATATCATCAATCGCATCATTTATTCGCAAGAATAATGACCGCAATATCTTATTTCGCAAAAATATCTATCGCATTTTCTTCTTTCGCAAAAATATCAATAGTAACGTCTTCTTTTGCATAAAAATCGATCGCAATATCTTCTTTTGCAAAAATATTGATTGCAAAATCTTCTTTCGCAAAAAACCGACCGCAATATCTTCATTCGCTAAGTTGACCCAAATCATCTTTAGCAAAAAAATCGATAGCAATATCTTTAATCGCAACCTTCTTTTGCAAATATATTGACTGCAATATCTTCTTTCGCAAAAACTTCGATCGCAATATCTTCTTTCGCAAAAATATCGATCGCAATATCTTCTTTCGCAAAAAAATTGATTGCAAAATCTTCTTCCGCAAAATATCGATCTCAATCTCTTCATTTGCTAATTCGATCGCAATCGTATTTCGCAAAAATATCGATCGCAATATCTTCAATCGCAACATTCTTTTGCAAAAACTTCGATCACAATATCTCCTTTTGCAAAAATACCGATCGCAATATATTCTTTTGCAAAAATATCGATCGCAATGTCTTCTTTCGCAAAAACATCAATCGCAATATCCTCTTTCGAAAAAATATCGATTGCATTGTCTTCCTTGGCAAAAATATCGATCGCAATATATTCTTTCGCAGAAATATCGATCGCAAAATCTTCTTTCGCAAGAATATCGATCTCAATATCTTCAATCGCTAAATCGAACGCACCACCACCGCCACCTTCACCAGCCAACGCCACCTCCACCGCCACCACCACCAAGGCCCCAGAACCTACACCACTATTATCCGGCGTCTTCTTCACCACCACCTCAATCCACGCCACAAATTCTACCACAACTGCCGCCACCTCCACCGCAGCCTCCTTCACCCACACCAGCCGCTACTACCACCACTGCCCCACAGCCACCACCACCACCACAACTAACCTCCGCCATTGTCAACACCATCTGAAACCAACCCCAACACCACCTACACTGCAACTACCGCCACTACCACCTACGCGCAACAGCCCCCGCTGACTTCACCACCTCAACAGCTTCTCTAACCAACACGGCCGCCACCACCATCTCAACCCCAACCACTACCACCATGAACCAAAAATATCGATCGCAATTTTCTTTTGCATAAATATCGTGCGCAATATCTTCAATCGCAACCTTTTTTTGAAATTATATTGACTGCAATATCTTCTTTCGCAAAAATTTCGATCGCAATGTCTTCTTTCGCAAAAACATTGATCGCAATATCTTCTTTCGCAAAATATCGACCGCAATATTTTGATTCCTTTAGTCGATCGCAATCTTCTTTTGCAAAAACATCGTTGGCAATATCTTCAATCGCAACCTTTTTTTGAAATTATATCAACTGCAATATCTTCTGTCCCAAAAATTTTGATCTCATTATCTTCCATCGCAAAAACATCGATCGCAATATCTTCTTTCGCAAAAATATTTGTTGCAGAATCTTCTTTCGCAAAACATCGATCTCAATCTCTTCATTCGCTAGGTCGATCGCAATCATCTTTCGCAAAAATATCGATCACAATATCTTCAATCGCAACATTCTTTTGCAAAAAATTCGATCGCAATATCTCCTTTTGCAAACATACCGATCGCAATATATTCTTTTGCAAAAACATAACATCGATCGCAATGTCCTCTTTCTCAAAAATATCGGTTGCATTGTCTTCCTTCGCAAAAAATATCGATCGCAATATATTCTTTCGCAAAAATATCGATCGCAAATTCTTCTTTCGCAAGAACATCGATCTCAATATCTTCAATCGCTAAATC
>NW_027450872.1:15000-24790 GCF_964194025.1 Convolutriloba macropyga
GTATTAGCTTCAGTTAACGGAAATCAACAGTGCCATAGGCAAGTTTTAAAAACTCTGAACAACTTACCTCAACAGCTATACAAAAGAAAGAAAGATGACCAAGCAACTCTCGCAATACACAGTTTAGAGTTTAGGTGTTTTTAAAATCGACGAACCATAACTTGCGTAATGACTCTACACAAAAACTATTACTTCTGTATTAGCTTCAGTTAACGGAAATCAACAGTGCCATTGGCAAATCTAAAAAACTCAAAACAACTTACCTCACCAGCTATACAAATAAAAAAAAGATGACCAAGCAACTCTCAGAATACATATTTTAGAGTTTAGGTGTTTTTAAAAGCTACGAACCATAACTAGCGTTATGACTCTACACAAAAAATATTACTTCTGTAATAGCTTCAGTCAACGGAAATGAACAGTGTCATTCGCAAAATTATAAAACTCAAAACAAAACACTTCACCAGCTGCAAAAATAAAAGACAGATGACTGAGCAACTCTCACAATCCTTGTTTTAGAGTTAAGGGGTTTTTAAAAGCAAAAAACGGTAACCAGCATTATGAACCTACACGAAAGAAACCAGTGCTTCTGTAATAGCTTTAAACAACGGGCATCAAAGGCATCAAAACAGGAAAATTAGAAATCCAAAGCAATTCAAAATTATTACCATACCAGCTATAAACATGCAAGGAAGATAACTGCGCAACTTTCACAATAAATGTTTTAGAGAATTGGCCGTTTCTTAAAAGCGACGACCCATATTAAGCGTTATGATTCTACAAAAAACTATTACTTCTAAATTAGCTTCAGTAAACGGAAATCAGCTGTTTCATTGGCAAATTTCTAAAATTCAAAATAAAGTACCTCACCAGCTGCGAAAAAAGAAAGATGACTGAGCAACTCTGATAATACATATTTTAGAGTTAAAGAGTTTTTAAACGCAACGAACCATAACTAGCGTTAAAACTCTACATAAAAGAAACAATTACTTCTGTAATAGCTTCAAACAACGGACATTAAAAGTTTCAAAACGATATTTTTAGAAACCCAAAACAATACAAGATTATTACCATACCAGTAATAAGTTTGCAAGGAAGACAACTGCGCAATTTCCATAATACATGTTTTAGAGTTTTTGGGGGTTTCTTAAAGGCGACGACCCATAACTAGCGTCATGAATCTACACAAAAAATATTAATTCTTCAAAATCTTCAGCAAACGGGAACCAACAGTGTCAGTGGCAAATTTATATCACTCAAAACAAAACATTATTATCTCACCAGCTAAACCAAAACAAAAACTGAATTCAAATGATCTATTGAAAAGAACAAATAGGAATGATCAAACGCGCCACCTAGCATTATTACTCGAAATTTTGATTCAGATATTGCAAATGCAAAGACTTTCCTGAGTTGGTCAATATCAACAAGAAAATCACTATCAGTTTTTGTGATCGTGTAGAAATATCCTTTCAGAGGGCCGATTTCTAAATTCAACTTCAATCCCACGATGTGAGCAAAAACAAAAACCGTTCGTTCGGTAAAGATAAGAAAAATTCAATCTGTCCAAAGCGTTGTAGGCCATTTTTTTGTAGCGAAAAAAATTGTTGCACATTCCAGCTGATTTAGATCGAGAACATCACGGAGAGACGATGTATACACCGTTCCGACTGAAACGATTGAAAAATATTCCGTTTCTATACAACATTTTACCTCTGGCCAATTTTTCAGTTTCTTTCATGAAGGTCGTGAAATTTTTATCAGATTGAGTTTGTCCCAGATTGTTGCTAATGACTGTTCCTACTGATGTTTCGTCCGTTGTTTTTTGATTATCATACAAATTTTTGCGCTGCAAAAATCATCGACAAATTATTTCGCACTCGTGCTGAGAACAGCTAAAAACTCACTTAATATTCGATTTGCGGATTCTAAGCTCATTGCCGAGAACGCGAAGAGCGGACCAAATGTTCGCACTTGGTCAGGAAGGTGCCTTAGCGAATGTACTTTGATTTGTTCCGCTCGTTCGTTGCCATCGAATAAAAAACAACAACATTCGAACGAAAAGTATTCAAAAAGTTCTCGGCTAAATCAACCCTATGACGGTCACGTGTCTTTAGAAGAAGCCGAACTCCGAATACGAGGAAAAGCAAATTGTTGTAGTGAAAGGAATCAACTGGGCTTTGAAAAACTATTGGGCTAATATAAAATAGCCAATTGAAAAACTCATTGACTTTGAATTGGGGCAGCTCATCAGGAAAGCGAATTTTTCGAGCATAGGTTATCATCTAACTCGGGCAGTTCATAGTGAGAACAGTTTTGTTCACTTGTTCCCGAACAGAGGGTGTCAACAATCATAAAAGTCATTTTAGAACTTCTGGAAAGACTCCAAGAAACACACAATGTATATAAACCACAGGAGCCGCTAGGGGTAAAATTTCACCTAGTTCAGAAAGTGCACTCCGTCTTTTTACGCCGAAAATATTTTCATCTGCTCTTTCTGCTTCTCGTGCGTACATAAGCGTAGCCTCTGGTTGCCTTACATGAGCTTCCACTGTGAAGGTGTAATAGGCGTGGGTTCTTCCTGTTGTCTTCCCGTCGCGGTACAATAATGTCAGCCATAGTATCCATTGAATTTGATCATGTTCAACACATGCGGTTTGGCGATAAGATCAGTAATAACTAAACGAACTTTGAAGGAGGCTGTTATGGACAAACCAGAATGTTGTACAGTTATTTTTGACACTTATTCTCTTCCAATTTGGGGTGCCTGATCCCACGAGCAAGCCTGCAAAAACAATGTTTTTTTTCTCGCCATTTGCAAAATGGGGGTAAGTCTGAGCATTGAAGCCAGATAGGCCATGCTTCTCTCTTATAGGTTGATTTTTTCAGATTGACGCCATCTGTTGACTATATTAGAGTGAGACAGACACACGTTTGAGTTCTGCATATCAACAATTGATGCTCATTCTGGGTTGAAATCAATAAGCAAATTGTGGATCAAAAGCTGGTGTAGTAAGTTCAAACATTTACTGGTTTCGTTTTACTGGTTTCGTTCTGTAATACAGACCGCGTAGCTAAATCAGACTGCATCTTCACTTGCCGTAAATATGCATGCGCAGGTGCAAAACATTTTCGGACGGTAGAAGAACTCACCTAATATTCGATTTGCGGATTCTAAGCTCATTGCCGAGAACGCGAAGAGCGGACCAAATGTTCGCACTTGGTCAGGAAGGTGCCTTAGCGAATGTACTTTGATTTGTTCCGCTCGTTCGTTGCCATCGAATAAAAAACAACAACATTCGAACGAAAAGTATTCAAAAAGTTCTCGGCTAAATCAACCCTATGACGGTCACGTGTCTTTAGAAGAAGCCGAACTCCGAATACGAGGAAAAGCAAATTGTTGTAGTGAAAGGAATCAACTGGGCTTTGAAAAACTATTGGGCTAATATAAAATAGCCAATTGAAAAACTCATTGACTTTGAATTGGGGCAGCTCATCAGGAAAGCGAATTTTTTGAGCATAGGTTATCATCTAACTCGGGCAGTTCATAGTGAGAACAGTTTTGTTCACTTGTTCCCGAACAGAGGGTGTCAACAATCATAAAAGTCATTTTAGAACTTCTGGAAAGACTCCAAGAAACACACAATGTATATAAACCACAGGAGCCGCTAGGGGTAAAATTTCACCTAGTTCAGAAAGTGCACTCCGTCTTTTTACGCCGAAAATATTTTCATCTGCTCTTTCTGCTTCTCGTGCGTACATAAGCGTAGCCTCTGGTTGCCTTACATGAGCTTCCACTGTGAAGGGGTAATAGGCGTGGGTTCCTCCTGTTGTCTTCCCATCGCGGTACAAAAATGTCAGCCATAGTATCCATTGAATTTGATCATGTTCAACACATGCGGTTTGGCGATAAGATCAGTAATAACTAAACGAACTTTGAAGGAGGCTGTTATGGACAAACCAGAATGTTTTACAGTTATTTTTGACACTTATTCTCTTCCAATTTGGGGTGCCTGATCCCACGAGCAAGCCTGCAAAAACAATGTTTTTTTCTCGCCATTTGCAAAATGGGGGTAAGTCTGAGCATTGAAGCCAGATAGGCCATGCTTCTCTCTTATAGGTTGATTTTTTCAGATTGACGCCATCTGTTGACAATATTAGAGTGAGACAGACACACGTTTGAGTTCTGCATATCAACAATTGATGCTCATTCTGGGTTGAAATCAATAAGCAAAGTGTGGATCAAAAGCTGGTGTAGTAAGTTCAAACATTTACTGGTTTCGTTTTACTGGTTTCGTTCTGTAATACAGACCGCGTAGCTAAATCAGACTGCATCTTCACTTGCCGTAAATATGCATGCGCAGGCGCAAAATTTTTTCGGACGTAGAAGAACTCTGACAACTGAATATAAAGACATAGCAGCATTGTCTGTGAGGTTAAATTGTGAAATGAAGAGGTCAATAAGCGGAGTTCCTTCGTGGAGGGTCACGCTGGCACAAAACTAGAGTGCCGGTGAAAATTTCTATTGAAACTAGATTTCATATTTTCATTGACTTTGGATTTATCGGGCAATGAGCTGAGTTTGGGAAGGGGATAACGAATAGGCGAGGAGACTCTGGGGATGTGTTCTTGATTCGTATATTCATTATAAACGATTGTATCTTTCGCATCGCCATTGCTCACGGGCAGAAGTTAGAGGGAAACAAAACTCGAGACTACAAGACATTGTCTTGAGTTGAGCTATTATTGCTGCATCTCATGGTATTTGCGCTTTGAGAGAGATGAAGTTGAATTGCGGAGTTCTCTCACCGCCGTGTGGAATTCTGCAACGGTGTCAAGTGTCTCTTTTTGAACAGATATCATCAGTTTCAGTACATCGAGCAACATTTCTTCTGGTTCTACATTTTCGGTTGCTTCACCTGGACTTTTGGGAGTCACAACCTTCACTTGGACCTTTGGGAACGGGCAGCAAAACTCTAGTCTCATCAACTTCTCTTTTCTGAGGGAGCGCAAGACCAAATCGGGTTATCTGCTGATTCTTCAAAGCAGACGGAACATTAAAAAATGTGTTCTCAGCCTGACCTTTGGAAAACGTTACAAAAACGGGCAGAAGTTAGAGAGAAAAAAACTCGAGACTACAAGCCATTGTCTTGAGTTGAGCTATGTGTTGCTGCATCTGATGGTATTTGCACTTTGAGAGAGATGAAATTGAAATGCGGAGTTCTTTCACCGCCGTGTGGAATTCTGCAACGGTGTCAAGTGTCTCTTTTTGAACAGATATCATCAGTTTCAGTACATCGAGCAAAATTTCTTCTGGTTCTACATTTTCGGTTGCTTTCACAGGGCCACTAAATTGCACTTTCCTTTTTTTGGGATTCCAGGGTGTTGATGTTTTTTGATTGAATTGAGGTGCCTTAAGAAAGTAAATTGATAAAAAAAATAAAACTTCGTGTTGATGTTTTTTGTTGACCTGAGGAACCCTAATGAAATTAAATTGAAAAAAAAATTAAAAATTAGGCATAACGCAAAAAATACGTGATCTGCAACGTCGGGATCCTGATTTTCTTCCCCATTTTCGTATATGCACAAAATTCTGCATAAATCGCTGTCATCAAGCTCGGGACAACTGAATGCAACTGGCAGATCATTTGGCAGATTGGGCACTGAAAAACATTCTTGGAATAAGAGCTCTTTTGATTTCTTTCGACAGTCATCAACTTTTATAGAAGGGTCGAAAGTGGATGGTGGGATTGTGACTTTCGAAACATTGGAGAAGCATACTCTCGACGTTTCATCTTCAGACGATTCTACAAGTTTCAATTGCTGGCCATACATGTTCACGTAGTTCTCAGCGCATTCTTTGTAACATTTTTCAAAAATCTTGGCTTCCCAAACATAGTCACCAGTAACTGGGTTTCTTTGCACACACTTTATTGAAAATTTCTGCCCCATCTAAATCAAAAGAGAGGATTTGGCTTCAGGAATGAGGAGAACTTAGGCACCGGAAAAAAATCACAGGGAAAATTCTGAATTGGCTCAAAATTTATAAAGAACTTGACCCGTTTTTCCAAGCGCTGAGATGGCATTAGTCACACAACACTAATTTGCGTTGCAAGAATTGCAACCATCTCGTGATTAGGGAAATTAAGCACCCAAAACCGATTCGTAAGAAACTCGTTTGCCCAGTCTTGCTCTTGTTGAGCCGTTTCGCAACCTTTCTGACTCAGGCCTCTATTCTCTCCCAGCAATCGTTTTTCTGCTTCTGGTTCCTAAACTTACATCAAAAACTCATCACTTATCACAACAAAAACTGACTGAAAAAGATATGGTGCATTAGATTTGCTATGAGATAGGCAGAAATAGTACATTGTATTAGTTTAAAAATGACACGAAAGGCCATGGAGCTTAAGGTCAAATTTTATGACAATTCGGTTCAATGACGCATTATCCAAAACACGAAACTATTTTAATGCATTCAAAGCGAATCAACCTGTATAGTGTTCTCAACAAGAACATAGGAGCTTTCTAAGAAGCCACCATTGACTAATTTTGAAGCACTCTTCAACAAAGTTTTTGAGGTACGAATGTTTCGTACCAAGTCAAATATGGAGGATCGTCATGAACATCAATTATCTCAACACCTATAGAGTAAAACACAGCAAGATATGATGCGTTAGAACACCTCTCAACTAGGATTTTCAATCAGATATAGTACAATGTTATTTAGAACAAAATCGAAACAAATGGCCGTGGATACAAATGTCAATATGTCACAACACGGTTCAATGACGCATGCTGCATAACAAAAAAACAATTAACACATTCAAAACAAAACGATCAGTGCAATGCTCGCAAAAAAAGTATCGGAGGTTTCTTGCAAGCTATCATTGACTAAGTTTGAGGATCTCTTCAAAAAGCTATTAATGTACAGGTTGTATCGTACCACGTCAAAAATTAAGGTACATCATAAACATCATCAATTAACTCAACAAAAACTGAATGAAAAAAGCGACATATAATGCATTAGACGCAGCCCAAACTAGGTTTTCTACTGGTATTTAATACATTGTAATTAGTGCAAATACGACAAAAGCCCGCGGAGCAAGAGTTCAATATATCACAAAACGGTTAAATGACGCAAGCCCAAAAACAAAAAAAAACAATTCTAACTCTTTCAAAACGAATCAACTTACACACCTATATGAAGCTAACAACAAGAACATCAGAACTATCTAAAAAGCCATCTTTGAATAAATTGGATACTTTCTTCGAAAAGTTGTTGATTTACAACTTTTTCGTACCACGTCAAATAAGGAGGATCATCGTTAACATCATCAATTATCTCAAAAAAAGTTGAAATAAAAATAACGAGACATGGAGCATTAGAACCATCATGAAGCAGACATCTCAAGGATATATATTACATTGTATTTGGTTTACATACAGCACAAAAACCCCTGGAGCTTAAGATATAACAGCCGTTTTTCGGCTTAAATCGTGTTAAATTTTCTTTTCATCAACTATCTAATTTCAACGATGGCTCTTTTGCTAGCGTGGCGTGTGAGGTGGCATTCACGCAGCAACGCTTTAAGGCACTTCTACAGGCCTTTGGGAACCTTGTTGGGATTGAGTTGCACAATCCGGGGGTCATTCCTCGTAACATTTCCAATATTGATGGGTGCTTAAACCCGAAGTTGCACATTCGATTGAGCTTGCAGGACAACAGTGGGCCCTCTTCTTATACCCTTCTTTGTCGCTTTCCCTTTGCTGATGTATCCCCTGGTTCCTAGTCCTGAAATAGTTATCAAAGTAGCTAAAAATTGCAACTTGCATAAAGTTTGGGGATGTCCTTTTTGGTCGCCACCCCAGCTTTTGGGAAACAAATGTTCAAAATCTCAAATATTGCGCTTAAAGAAGCCAAATGATGACGCCCATAGCCACAACAAAAACCCCAGGGGACAATATAGTAGCCAATCAGTAGTTGGTTAAGAAATACGAACGAGCAGTAGATGACAAAAAGCAGTGGATAGTCCAAGAATTTTGCTTTCAAAAGCACCACAGAATGCATGGGAATGCTTACAAAAACTGCAGTGTAAAAGCAGATGTTAGATCGTTTAATTGAAGCAAAGGAAAGGAAATACCATACAATTGACAGCGAACACAAATGTGGTACTGAAGCGTCTCACTGTCTGTAAGCAACGACAAAACAGAGAGCCGTCAGAAATACGGAAGTTTTCATTTTTAGACTTGCCGACTCGGCAAAACTGGCCATCATTTTGCAGTCACTTTGCGATTTGACGAAGTTGATGTTCAAACCTTGAGAGGGAAACAACTGGAAACCCAGGACAACGACAATCAACATAGACATACCGACCACTTCAATTCAGGCGACCTGGAAGATGAGAAACTTGTAATCATTGGAAAAAGTTTGAATTCAACTCCTTTATTTCCAGTTGATGAAGAGAAGAAAGTAGAGAAAGATAAAGAAGAAACTTTAGATCAGACTAATGTCTGGTTCTCGGGGCCTAACTGGCCTGAATGACCAATGTCGATGTCACTCTATGCTCGATCTTAAAATTGTCTGCAAAATTGTCACGCAACTAATTTAAACATTTTAATTTAGTCAGAACACATAATGAGCTCACTCATATCAGAATTTGAGCCCAAAATATTCACTCAACAAAAAATTATTAATGAACGAGCACATGGCATGACCCATATTTTCGGGTTACAAGGGCTTGAAATCATGAATATTTATTAAATTACTAATCGGATCGGACACAAACGTGTTTTGTGAGAATGACTGTGGAACTCATTTTGTATTTTGACCAGTGATTCCTAAAATATCGGTTACCGAGCTCAGCGCAAGTTTAGCCATATCGATATATGCCACCCTGTGCTCATTCGTTTATTTTTCTATGAAATCGGATCACAACTACTTCAGACCTAAAAATTTAGTTAGCCTACATAGTGAGCTAACTCAATTCAAAATTTGAGCCCAAAAAAATCACTCAACAAAAAGTTTTTGACGAACGAGCACACGGCATACCCCATGTTTTCGGGGACAGGTTCTGGGCCCAATCTTGAAAAATTACTCAAATACTGATCGAATTGGACCCAGACCATCATCAGGATTGCCGTAAACTCAGCTTTAAAATGTATTTTGACAAGTGGTTCGGGGACTATCGGTCACCGAGCGCAACGCAAGTTGACCAATTTCGGCATATGCTAACCTGCTCTCATTCGTAAAATTATGACCATAAACTTTAGATTAACTAACTGAGGACACGAGGCTCTTTTACTAGCTGGTACTCAGGGATAGAACACATATCCTCAAGAACTTCGCCCTGACAATCTTCGGGTAGAGACATTACAACAATGTGAAGTGCAAATTTTGTGAAATTCCGGCCCAAACCGGGCTGCAACGGCTGAAAAACGGCGCAGAACACCTTCAATACCCCAATTTGGTCCAGATTTGAGCAGAACATACTCCCCCGGGGTGCTATCTTACTGTTTGGTACCACTTTGTATCATTTCATAGCACCCTGGAAAAGTGACCACCCCGGAAATGCGGAAATCGTGGCACGTTATAAAGTTTTTTGAAATTCAAAATTTTCACATGAATTTTTTTGAAAAGTTAATTTAGACTTGGGAATCATTTGCCAAGTGTAATTCAAGTCTAATAGGACTAATACACATGATATTGTACTGAATCAGCACTGATTTTTTGTAGAAAGACTTGCTTTTATACTGGTCCAGTACTGAAACACACTTGGAGTTCGATACGGTT
>NW_027450873.1:0-34203 GCF_964194025.1 Convolutriloba macropyga
CAGCTGAAAATGTGAGGAAGAAAAGCAGAAAATTCTATTAAAAATTCCTTGTTTCTTTTCAGCGAGAACAGCTTAATATCAACACAATGTAAGTAGGGGGTTTCTATTTGGTGCTATAGTTAGGGAGATATTTACAAAAAGGAACAAATCGGGAATTATTTATCTATAGTAAGTAACAAATCTATGAACTTTGCTTAAAAAGTCTTAGCTTTATGATGATAAGCGAAAAACCGCTTATCTGCTGCTGTAACTATAAATCTAAGTTCGTTTTCACGATGATATTGTTCAAAAGAACGATCAACTCCAAAAAGCAAACAAACCGCTGACTTAGCAAAATTGGGCCAAAGTTGAGGTTCGGCCCATACAGAGCACAGATTGACCCTCATCAACTCGCTGAAACCAGTTATAAAATATATCGGGAAACTACTCACTATCTGAGGTATTCATAGTGCCCATATATTTTGGGTTACTCGGACATTTTGGCAGTACCGAAATTTGAATGACACCAACTTGACCCAAGCGTGCTTTTACTTTGAAATATTCTCTTGAATAACTTTGAGTTGCAGATTAAGGGACCCCAACTGGTTAACCAAAGCAAGAAGAATTAATTA
This sequence comes from Convolutriloba macropyga, assembly GCF_964194025.1. Taxonomy (NCBI): domain Eukaryota; kingdom Metazoa; phylum Xenacoelomorpha; order Acoela; family Convolutidae; genus Convolutriloba; species Convolutriloba macropyga. The sequence continues at coordinate 612 of NW_027450873.1, forward strand.
TCAAAACGCGGCTACTGCTGTTACTATTTGCGGAGTAATTTGCGAGACATTAACAAATGTTTGGAGTGAACTACATTTTATTGTTATCCGATTATTGACACGGTTGAGCAAAATTAGTCAGAAAAAGCTCCAGAATATCTCCCCACGTTGTTTTGTGGAACAATCATGTCCATTGCAGTTCTTCCACTTTTGAGTTCAATTGAAGCTACATTGAAAAAGGATCTGAGCCCCCAAAAATTTCTGATTTTAAATATGTTTCCACAAAAATTTGTTCGAAAAACGATCAACTCAAAAAAGCGTTTGAATGACGGTTAAATAACCGATAGGAAGTTTTCTTGTATGTCTGCAGGGTAGGAAAAATTTCTGATTTTTAGTCTGATTCAGAGCAAATTCAGAATTGCATCTAATTTTTTCTCTGATTCAGAGGAATTCAAAGGATATAGATTATGAGTTTTGCTCTGATTCAGAATTGGTTTCAGAATAAATGAGGAAACTCTTCCGAAAAGTTTCTGAGTCAGTACTGAAAAGTAACATTATTTTAAGATGTTCTGATTTAGTTCTGATGCTGACTGAAAGTTAGGTACGGGCTATTACTGGAAGGCACAACATGCCCTTAGCTACTTCGCCACTTCGGTCTTAAATTGTGAGTCTCACAATAAACCAGCTGACGTTTTCCTGGTTTTTACCATGGAAAACAACCCTTGTCGAAATTTTAACCCAAAGAAGATGTAAGATTATGGCGTATTTGGGAGAATTTTGAGCCAATTCCCCTCAAAACTCTAACATTGTTTTTGAGGTTATTGGGGGGGGGGGTAATTTGATGCACGAGTGGTTGGTAATGGGAGGGGGTATTTTTGGGGGTAAAATTGTGCAAGATTAAGGGGTAATTTTCAGGGGTGAAACAATGTAATTGTAGGGGATATGTTGGGTAAAACGATGCAAGAGTAGGAGGGTGTCATATATTGCATATATGAAGGTATTGTTTGTACATCAGAATCAATCCGCGCAGGGAATAATATATGGTGTTGAAAAAGAAGAACAGTGAACAGTAATTAAAAATAGAGAGAATTAAAAAATGGATGAGTTAAACTTGCTTGAATACTCTGCTTTTTACCTAAAAACTCATCCAAAGAAAGGGAAAAAGGAACAGATATAAACCATTGAAAAATGAAGATGTAAAATTGCGACAGAGATTAAAGCAGAAAATTCTATTAAAAATTCCGTGTTTCTTTTCAGCAAGAACAGCTTATTATCAACACAATGTAATTAGGGGGTTTCTATTTGGTGCTATAGTTAGGGAGATATTTACAAAAAGGAAGCAATCGGGAATTATTTATCTATAGTAAGTAACAAATCTATGAACTTCGCTTGAAAAGTCTCCGCTTTATGATGATAGGCAAAGAACTGCCTATCTGCTTCTCTCAATGTAAATCTTCATATGGCTTAACAAAGAGAACGTTCAAAGAACGGATGAACTCCAAAAAGCAAACATAAAGCCGACATAGCCAGAAATGGCCAAAGTCGAGGTTCGGCCCATACAGAGCACAAATTGACCCCCTCAACTCAATGAAACCAGGTATGAAATATATGGGAAAAATACCCACTATCTGATCTGATGTATCCAAGTAGCCTATATATATATATATATATATATATATATATATATATATATATATATATATATATATATATGTATATACATACATATTTGAGTGACGAAATTTGAGTGTCACCAAGTTTACTCATGCGTGCCTTTACTTTGAATTTTTCTCTTGACTAACTTTGAATTGCAGATTAAAGGAACCAACTGGTTAACCGAAGCAATAAGTGTAAATATCAAAATACGCGGCTGCTATTGTTATTATTTGTGGAGTACTTCGCGAGATATAAACAAAAGATAGAATTTTTTTGTAACCGATCATTGACACCTTTCTGAAAAACTAGTCGTAAAAAGCTGCAAAATAAGAACCAGGGGCCAAAAAAAGTTGATTGAAAGTGGGGTACACGGGTGACATTGTGCAGACAAACCAGGTCTATCTATAAAGTTGAAAAGAGTAATGTCTGAGTAATTGTGTTCTTATGTTTCTTGGGTTTGAAAATTTTTTATCAAAGAGCTTAAATGATGACTTTTTATTAAAGTTAAGTGGAGCTGATGACTGTGTTATCAAAGTTATGTGGAGGTAAAAGGCGGGCAAAATTGTCTGTTATTTGAAAATTTGTATATGGAATTGAATTCTGCTTTTTTTAAATTTTTTTTTGTTGTGTTTGTTGTTGTTGTTGATGCGATTAATGATGTTTTGGTTATAAAATTACAGTCGGCAATGAAAAATGATTGCATGTGGGTTACAATGGGGGACATTGTTTAGAAAAACGAGGTCTATCTAAAAAGTTGGAAAAAGTAATGTCTGAGTAATTGTGTTCTTATGTTTCTTGAGTGTGAGCTTTTTTTAAAACAGTTTAAATGATGACTTTTTGAGAGTTTATTACATGGGATTTGTTAGAACTTCTGCGCTTCTGTGATTGAGGATTCGCTGTGGCTTATGTGCGCCGAAAAGCTTGGGGCCGCAATTGTGATTACAGATTTCCACTAATATTTGAACAGATATCACAATAATAAACACTATGATGAGTGCTTGAAGATACGAAAACAATTAGGAAATCTGAAAAAAGTGTGAACACTTAGATTGCTGCGAGGAAATGTTCGCGCTTGAGAAAAAAATGCTGATAGATGAGCTCTAGAGAATTAGGAGAAAATATCCATAATAAATTTTCTGAAATTTAATCATTTCTGTCAAAATAAAAAATTGTATGCGAATAAGTTTCAATTGAATTGGAGTTGCTCAATCAACATCGTAGCTTGTTCGAAATAATTAAAATCATACGAGGCCTGAATGGCGCCTAAATTTAGTGTTAGGTCTAGTTCTATGTGCAGTAGTTCTTGTATTTTAGCTGTTGCTTGATTGGGTTGTATTAGGCGATAGAAGAGTGCAATCAATTCATTATGCAATATACTGTAATTCCTGATTCAAAAAAATTCTCTCAAATCATAATTCCCAATGAAAAAAAGATCTATGTGAGAAAAATTCCAATGAAAGTAATCTGTTTAGATTTGAAATTAGTGATTTGTTTGAAAATTTCCAAGTATGGAGTTTTTTATTCTGCGTTTTGAGACGTTTTTGAGAGATAAATTGCCTTCTTGATCAAGGTCCGTAAAAAGAATTGTTATTCAAGGCTGTGATTGAAGAATTTGTGGTTGAAAAAATGTTGTGAGGGATGTGAAGCAAGCGTGGATTCTGTAGTGCGAGACTGTGCTTGACAATTTTTTATAAATTGAACTTTAACATCACTCTTTGTACGCTACGTTGAGAATGCGTTGAATCTAATAACTTGCGACAGAAGTGAGCCGTAAAGTATAGCGAAATACATATGTATGTCTCCCCTTTGAGTCCGGTAAAAAGAGCATTCTAAAGATACCAAATATAAAATTGTATTATAAATAGAAAAACTATTATTTAATACAAAAGTTTAACGCTTTTTCATGCAAGATAAATGCCAAGAATCCCGTAATTGGATAAAAACGCATAAGATCATTGCAAAAGAAAGCTGAGAACGAATTATTTCAGAAAAACGCTTGAGACTCTCTATTGGTATTTAAACTCTGACCATAATAAGTTTCAAACAATTTCAGCAAATAATTAATTTCAAAGTTTATACTTTATATTTCTCATGATATCAAGTCTTGTTGTAAATCTGTGTCAACAAACGCGCACGTTTGACAATTGAAATGAGAATTACCACAATTACGATTTAATTTTTTTTTGTAAAAGTGTTTCAAAGTCCTTGTTATTAAGGAACCTGTTATTCATTTACTAGCAAGAGAAGCCAACCAAGAGCAAAGCGTTCAGGGTTAGTATCATTTGTGAACGATGATAACTGCTATGGCAAAGTTACAACGAATTGATCAGACAATTTGAAGCTATATAAAATTGCATAACCGTGAACAGAACGCTAAGCACGCACCTAATAAACATTAAAATACCAATGCACTAATAACAGCAGAACACTCATGCCATTTGGAGAAATTGTTAGAACAAGAAAGCTCGTTTTATTAAAACATTTGAGCTTCTTTTTCCAAGGAGGATAACTTCTGTCTACACAAGCTCTCTAAATCGACATTCCTAGCCCCATATAGAAATCGAAGCCAACTTATTTAATCTCCTTCGAGGTAATCTAGAACATGAGTTTTAGTTTATGCACATACTGAGAATGGTATATTTGGCAGGTATTTTATGTTGACCGTTTGAGGCTTGCCTGTATCAAATATAAAACCTTCGTTATATTGAACCAGTATTTTTTGATATTTTAAAGCATAAAACTGTTTGTCCTTGCTATATTTATGAAGAGATTTTTTGATACTTCGAAACGAGACAAAATTGACTAGTCGTACGAATACTCCAGAAATGGGTAGAGGCACATATGGGCATTATGTTGATGACCAGTGTGAGGTTCAAAATTTGTTAGAATTTTAGTAAAATATCTCTTCTGAAAATTTGTCTTTCGAGACTTTGATGTGCCTACATCATAATTTTGACAGTAATTGTTAGGTGTTCAATATAGGGCGGCTTTAATTGCGGGGTTGAAAAACAATACCCAGTTTCGATGTCGCAATTAATGTTAGAATAATTATAGTAAACGTTTCTGGTTTCCCAGGTTGAGGTCCAGACCCAAATTGAATTCTGATCAGACCCAGTCGAGTGCACACCCGTGCGTTCCCAGACCAAAATTACAAGTTTTTTTCAGAAGATTGAGCGCACTACGGTCTGATCATGGTCTGGAGATGGTCTGATCAGAGGTCATTTTGGTCTGAAAAGTCTGATCATAGGCGGATTCGAGCGCACTTGGGTCTGATCAGAGCCGACTTCGAGCGCAATTGGGTCTAATCAGAGGCGGATTCGAGCGCAATTGGGTCTGATCATAAACCTCTTCGAGCGCACTTGAGTCTGATCAGAGGCGACTTCGACCGCACTTGGGTCTGATCAGAGGCGACTTCGAGCGCAATTGGGTCTGATCAGAGGCGACTTTGAGCGCAATTGGTCTGATCAGAGGCGACTTCGAGCGCAATTGTGTCTAATCAGAGGCGACTTCGAGCGCAATTGGATCTGATCAGAGGCAACCTTGAAAGCAGGATAGTCTGATCATAACCACATCGAGCGCAATTGGGACTGATCAGAGGGGTCTCCGAGTGCAATTGTGTCTGATCAGAGGCGACTTCAAGCGACTTCCATTAAACTTCCGTAGTCTAAAATCTCATTGAAAATCAGGGTCCGTCAACACTCAGGCGACCAAAAAATACACATGCTTTGCAAAAACTAGAGAGTATGTTAAGTCAGGTGATTTTGATTTCTCTTGATTTTATTTTATCTAATACTGAGTCTCTGCACAAAGTTTTCGCAGTTGTTTTAAAAAAATAGCGTTCTCCATTTTGGGCCGTGTCAGGTACAGATGCTTATGTAGGTGAACACTATGGCTTGTCGATTAAGAAAGCGCACGTTTTCCCGTTTTCCGCATAAGAAGATGCTCCGTTTAGCTCGTAGGAATTCATAGTAGCCTGTACTGAGTGCAACCACAGGACGAGATCTGATCTCACGCCCATTTTTCCTTAACTCTGATTCTATGTACTTTTGCTCGAAGTTCAACCAAATAAGATATTGCGGTATGTAACAGAACGTTCCTTATTAAACTGGTTATTTCGATTTTTGCTGACGTTTGTGAATTTATCGTGCTAGCGAATTGCTGCTCCTAAATTGGCTTCAGTTACTGCAGTTTTGTAATGATGGTTTGCGCAGTTTGGTTGACTTCAAATTAACTCTTTGGCAACTCGAAACGTTTCATCGCCTCCAAACGAAAGATGGACTCAAGTTCCTCCTTTGCTGGCTTCGAGTTACCGAAGTTCACCAAGTTTAAGCTATAAAAAAACGATCAAAAGGTGCGGGCAGCTTCACATCAATTCTAATTGCAGTCATCTCCGCATATGACATTTTGTTAGTTCTCATTGGACAATAGGGCCATCAATTTGTTACCCATATTTCACGTGGAACAAGCGTAACAGGATGGAACTCGTTGGTCATTGTCATGAACGCCATCAACAAACCTGATCATGTTTTGTGTGTTGCTGACTTGAAATACTTTTTTTCTGTTTGCAACATCAGTAACCAGGACAAAAATTCACCGAATTGTATATTTTCTTCCCTCGAAGTTGTAGACGTCTAACACAACTTGTGAGACGTTTCAATTTTTTTTTTGATGTGATCAAATTCTGTCGCAATTTTTTGTGAGTTGAGTCGTGGTAGCATTGTCAGGCATTCACTGAATTCAGTTGTTATCCGACTAAGAAGTTTTTTGTTAAAGGATGTTGTCGGTTGTTGAAAACCGTCTTAAATTTCTCTTGTTAACTGAAAGCCTTGTCGGATGTTTTCTACTCCTCGAAAATTCCGTACACTGCCAAAAATTACCTTGATAGTGCATCCATTTTCGCTGTCTAGTCCAACTCCTGCGCCGAGGAATATAGCGGCGCGACCAGCTAAGAGGAGTGGAGCAATGCGTAATTGTCTCGATAATTCGGACTGACTTGGGAAATAATTGTGTCTTTTTTGTTGAGAGTCTTTTCAATGATTTTTTTATTGACCTCAGGTCACCAAGTGCGTCGTCATGTTCATCAATGATTTTCGTCACCAACCAAGTGAAATTGAAGTGATCAGTAGCGTCCAGTTCTTCAAGTTCCGGAAAAGCTAGTTCGTGACGAAGTCCCGCTCTTGTTTTCCAAAAATCAAGGAATTTGTCGACTATTGCGGTTAAATTCTCAGGTAGCCGTATTTTGATAACAGGATAAAAAATAATGAAAGGAACTTTAATGAATTTGTCCGCGAGCAGAACTCTCTTGTGAAAACAAAAACAATTCCTTCTTTGTTAACTGTGTTAGTGCTTTGTGTTGATAGAGATGTAATATGTAAAAACATGAATTATTCTATAGAAACAAATTTAAAAATGGTCAAGATATCTCCAGCAACACAAAGCGCTAACACAGTTAACAAAGAAGGCATTGTTCATTAATGTCCATTTCATAGTTCCTTATCCTGTTATCGAAATATGGCTACCTGAGAATTTAACAGCCTTAGTCGACAAATTCCATAAAATTTGGAAAACAAGAACGGGACTCCGCAACGAATTAGCTTTTCCGGAACTTGAAGAATTGGACGCTACTGATCACCTCAATTCCACTTGGTTGGTGACGAAAATCATTGATGAACATGACGACGCACTTGGTGACCTGAGGTCAATAAAAAACATGGAAAAGACTCTAAACAAAGAAGACAAAATTATTTCCCACATCAGTCCGAATTATTGAGACAGAAACGCATTGCTCCACTCTTCTTAGCTGATGGCGCCGCTACTCTCCTCGGCACAGGAGTCGAACTAGACAGCAAGATATATATATATATATATATATATATATATATATATATATATGTATATATATATATATATATATATATATATATATATATATGTGTATCTATATATATATATTTTTATATATATATATATATATATATATACATATATATATATATATATATATATATATATATATAATATGTAATTTGCAAGAAGGGTTTAGTACCAATAAAACGGTACCTCAGACGTTAGTATTGGTGAAATACTTTCCAAGATAATAACAAAAAATTGAATTTGACTACATTTTTTGTATTCGACTCAGTTCTCGAGAAATTGCTCGGAAAAAGCTCCAGAACGTCGTCTTACGTTGTTCTGGGCACCAGTTATGTCCATTACCAAAAATTTTGTTCGTTCCGAAACTTAATTATGAGTAAAAACGAAGACCCGTCTCGCGTTAAAGGCTATAATGATTTAGAAGTTTGCACAACTCGTGATTTCCTGAGATTTGAAATTTTTGTCGATTTTTCTTATAACGATGGTTCATTACGTTTTATAGTCATTGCTTCTTGAAGAAAATCACCTATTGCAACCGTTGAATTGAGTTTATGACAATTGAACAAAGAGATTTAAGCAAAATAACATTTTTTTATTTTGCAAATAACTAAGTTTTTTTGTCCCTTCATTTATCTTCAATTACTCAACTTGATAGGGACAATTTTTTAAATGCATTGAACTATGCGAGAAAGAACAGCTGAAAATGTGAGGAAGAAAAGCACAAAATTCTATTAAAAATTCCTTGTTTCTTTTCAGCAAGAACAGCTTAATATCAACACAATGTAAGTAGGGGGATTTTGGTGCTATAGTTAGGGAGATATTTACAAAAAGGAAACAAATCGGGAATTATATATCTACAGTAAGTAACAAATCTATGGACTTCGCTTAAAAAGTCTTAGCTTTATGATGATAAGCGAAAAACCGCTTATCTGCTGCTGTAACTATAAATCTACGTTCGTTTTCACGATGATATTGTTCAAAGAACGATCAACTCCAAAAAGCAAACAAACCGCTGAGTTTGGGCCAAAGTGAAACAAACCGCGCAAAATTGGGCCAAAGTTGAGGTTCGGCCCATACAGAGCACAGATTGACCCCCATCAACTCGCTGAAACCAGTTATAAAATATATCGGGAATCTACCCACTATCTGAGGTATTCATAGTGCCCATTGATTTTGGGTTACTCGGACATTTGGCAGTACCGAAATTTGAATGACACCAACTTGACCCAACGCGCTTTTACTTTGAAATATTCTCTTGAATAACTTTGAATTGCAGATTAAGGGACCCGACTGGTTAACCAAAGCAAGAAGAATTATTTATCAAAAACGCGGTTACTGCTGTTACTATTTGCGGAGTAATTTGCGAGACATTAACAAATGTTTGAAGTGAACTACATTTTATTGTATCCGATTATTGACACGGTTGAGCAAAATCAGTCAGAAAAAGCTCCAGATTATCTCCTCACGTTGTTTTGTGCAACAATCATGTCCATTGCAGTTCCTCAACTTTTGAGTTCAATTGGAGCTACATTGAAAAAGGATCTGAGCCCCCAAAAATTTCTGATTTTAAATATGTTTCCATAAAATTTGTTCGAAAAGCGATCAATTCGAAAAAGCGTTTGAATGACGGTCGAATAACCGATAGGATTTTTTTTTGTGTGTCTGCAGGGTTGGGAAAAATTTTCTGATTTTTAATCTGATTCAGAGCTAATTCAGAATTGCATCTAAATTTTTCTCTGATTCAGAGGATTTCAGTGGAAATAGATAATGAGTTTTGCTCTGATTCAGATTGGTTTCAGAATCGATGAAGAAACTCTTCTGAAAAAATTTCTGAATCAGAACTGAAAATCAACAATATTTAAAAATGTTCTGATTTAGTTCTGAAGCTGACTGAAAAATTAGGTACGAGACTCACAATAAACCAGCTGACGTTTTCTTGGATTTTACCATGGAATACAACCCGTGTCGAAATTTTTAACCCAAAGAAGATGTAAAATTATGGTGTATTTGGGAGAATTTAAGCCATTTCCCCTCAACTAACTTTTGGGGGTAAAATGGTGCAAGTTTAGGGGGTAATTTTCAGGGGTAAAACGATGTGAGAGTGGGGGTTATGTTGGGTAAAACGATGCAAGAGTAGGTGGGTGTCATATATTGCATATATGAAGGTATTGTTTGTACATCAGAATCAATCCGCGCAGGGAATAATATCTGATGTTGAAAAAGAAGAGCAGTGAAAAGCAGTTGAAAATAGAGAGAATTGAAAACGGATGAATTAAACTTGCTTGAACACTCTGCTTTTACCCTAAAAACTCATCCAAAGAAAGGGAAAGAGGAACAGATATAAAACTTTGAAAATTGAAGATGTAAAATGGCGACAGAGATTAAAGCAGAAAAATCAATTAAAAATTCCTTGTCAATTCCCTTGTTTCAATTCAGCAAGAACAATTTATTATCAACAGAATGTGACTAGGGGGTTTCTATTTGGTAATTAGGGAGATGTTTAAAAAAAGGAAGCGATCGGGAATTATTTATCTATAGTAAGCAACAAATCTATGAACTTCGCTTGAAAATTCTATATTTGATGATAGACAAAGAACTGCCTATCTGAAGGCTCAATGTAAATCGTTATATGGCTTAACAAAGAAACTGTTCAAAGAACGATCAACTCTAAAAAGCAAACATACCGCCGACATAGCCAGAAAGGGGCCAAAGTCGAGGTTTGGCGCATACAGAGCACAAACTGACCCCCTCAACTCAATGAAACCAGGAATGAAATATATGGGAAAAATACCCACTATCTGATCTTATGCATCCAAGTAGTCTACATATATATATATACACACACACACACATATATATATATATATATATATATATATATATATATATATATTTATATATATATATAAAATGGGTTACGCGGCCATTTGGTTGTACCGAATTTTGAGAGACACCAAGTTGACCCATGCGTGCCTATAATTTGAAATTTTTTCTTGAGTAACTTATAACTGCATATTAAAGGAACCAACTGGTTAACCGAAGCAATAAGAGTAAAGTATCAAAATACGCGGCTGCTGCCGTTATTATTTGGGGAGTACTTCGCGAGATATGAACAAAACCCTTTTTTGTATCCGATCGTTGATACCTTTCTGAAAAACTAGTCGGAAAAAGTTCCAGAGTAAGATCCAGGGGCCATAAAAAGTTGAATGAAAGTGGGGTAAATGAGGGACATTGTGCAGACAAACTAGGTCTCTCTATAAAGTTGAAAAGAGTAATGTCTGAGTAAATGTGTTCATATGTTTCTTAGGTTTGAGACTTTTTTATCAAAGAATTAAAATGATGACTTTATAGCAAAGCTATGTGGAGCTGATGACTGTATTATTAAAGTTATGTGGAGGTAAAAGGCGGGCAAAATTGTGTCTGTTATTTGAAAATCTGTATATAGTATTGAATTCTGTGTGTTTTTTTAATTTTTTTGTTGTGTTTGTTGTTTTCGTTGACGCGATTTATGATGTTGTGGTTGATAATTTACTGGCTGCAATGAAAGGTGATTGAATGTGGGGTACAATGGGGGGCGTTTTTGAGAGAAACGAGGTCTATATTTAAAGTTGGAAAGAGTAATGTCTGAGTAATTGTGTTCTTATGCTTCTTGAGTTTGTGACTTTTTTAATCAAGGAGCCTAAATGATGACTTTTTAGTAAAGTTATGTGGAGTTGATGACTGTGTTAGCATAGTTATGTGGAGGTAAAAGGCGGGCAAAATTGTGTCTGTTACTTGAAAATCTGTATTTGGAATTAAATTCTGTGTTTTTTTTTAAATTTTTTTTGTGTCTGTTGTTGTTGATGCGATTAATGATGTTCTGGTTGATAAATTACAGGGGGCAATGAAGGATGATTGATTGTGGGGTACAATGGGGACTATCTATAAAGTTGAAAAGAGTAATGTCTGAGTAGTTGTGTTCTTATGTTTCCCGGGTTTGAGACTTTTTGTTTCAAAGAGCCAAGGTGATGTTTTTTTTTAAAGTTATCTGGAGTTGATGACTGTGTTAGCATACTTATGTGGAGGTAAAGGCGGGCAAAATTGTGTCTGTTATTTGAAAATCTGTATTTGGAATTAAATTCTGTGTGTTTTTTTTTAAATTTTTTTGTGTTGTTTGTTGTTGATGCGATTAATGATGTTCTGGTTGAAAAATTACAGGGGGCAATGAAAGATGATTGAATGTGGGTACAATGGGGGACATTGTTCAGAAGAATGTGGTCTATCTATAAAGTTGAAAAGAGTAATGTCTGAGTAATTGTGTTCTTAAGTTTCTTGGGTTTGATAATTTTTTTTATCAAAGACCTTAAATGACGACTTTTTATTAATTTGCTGGCTGCAATGAAAGGTGATTGAATGTGGGGTACAATGGGGGGCGTTTTTTAGAAAAACGAGGTCTATATATAAAGTTGGAAAGAGTAATGTCTGAGTAATTGTGTTCTTATGCTTCTTGGGTTTGTGACTTTTTAAATCAAGGAGCCTAAATGATGACTTTTTAGTAAAGTTATGTGGAGTTGATGACTGTGTTAGCATAGTTCTGTGGAGGTAAAAGGCGGGCAAAATTGTGTCTGTTATTTGAAAATCTGTATTTGGAATTAAATTCTGTGTTTTTTTTAATTTTTTTTTGTGTCTGTTGTTGTTGATGCGATTAATGATGTTCTGGTTGATAAATTACAGGGGGCAATGAAGGATGATTGATTGTGGGGTACAATGGGGACTATCTATAAAGTTGAAAAGAGTAATGTCTGAGTAGTTGTGTTCTTATGTTTCCCGGGTTTGAGACTTTTTGTTTCAAAGAGCCAAGGTGATGTTTTTTTTTAAAGTTATCTGGAGTTGATGACTGTGTTAGCATACTTATGTGGAGGTAAAGGCGGGCAAAATTGTGTCTGTTATTTGAAAATCTGTATTTGGAATTAAATTCTGTGTGTTTTTTTTTAAATTTTTTTTTGTGTTGTTTGTTGTTGATGCGATTAATGATGTTCTGCTTGAAAAATTACAGGGAGGGGGCAATGAAAGATGATTGAATGTGGAGTACAATGGGGGAAATTGTTCAGAAGAATGTGGTCTATCTATAAAGTTGAAAAGAGTAATGTCTGAGTAATTGTGTTCTTAAGTTTCTTGGGTTTGATAATTTTTTTTATCAAAGACCTTAAACGACGACTTTTTAATAAAGTTATGTGGAGTTGATGACTGTGTTAGCATAGTTATGTGGAGGTAAAAGGCGGGCAAAAATTGTGTCTATTATTTGAAAATCTGTATTTGGAATTAAATTCTGTGTTTTTTTTTAATTTTTTTTGTGTCTGTTGTTGTTGATGCGATTAATGATGTTCTGGTTGATAAATTACAGGGGGTGTGATAACCAAGGATAATATCCTTAGTAATTTATTTAGTGCAGTTCATGTTAATACGATGTTTTAATATAGTTCTCTTATTTTGCGCTTCATAAAGTGTTAATCATTTGTTCATTCAATACCTCGTGACCTGTTGCTATTTCCTTCTTGGTTTCCCGCTTCGTGATCAGACCGATCCTGACTTTGTCTGATCTTGCCTTCACGTTTTGTTGTGCAACATTTACTTTCTTTCTCCTAACTTTGCAATTCGAATTCAGTTTAACAATTCTTCTTGTAAATCCCGCTCCGCGAGTAAGCAGTAGAAACTCAAGTCAGGATCTCGCTCCTCGAATCACGAATTAAGTAATCTTAAGCGTACCCGCACCACAAATAGCTACTCTAAATAAAAAGAGTACGAAATGGCGCAGCCAGCAACTAAACGAACACCCCTCGGAATCGACCCTTTCTGGGACAAACCTACACCCGATCCTCCGCTTCGCTGGGAGAAATAGAGAGTGCAATATAAATTGGCACTGTTAGCAAAAGAGAATATTACTCTCGATACACAGCTTGGACCCAAACCCGAGATGGTGGAACTTCCCCTTGAGCCAATATTTCAATAAACAATAGTTGGTGCTTCCGCACAATCGGATAGAGAGAAGAACCCTCGCAACGCGCAACAAAAAATTAACTGGCAAAACAAATGCCATCGGCTAATTGACGTGGGTATCATATGTGGTGACAAACCGTGGTCACTGGCGGACCGCAAAACTGTATCTCTACTCTACCTAAGCATCGGAATAGAAGGTCGCCGCATTCTCAATTGCAAGAACCCGCAATTCCTGATCGATATTCTCACTACGGTAGACTTCTGGAAGACCGTGGAAGAGGCATTCATCCGCCCTCGCAACATAACGTTCGATCGTCATGTCTTCTTGATTACAACACAGCTTAGGGGAGAAACGGTAGAACATTTTTACGGGAAATTAATGGAAATAGCGGAGAATTGCGATTTTGAGAACAAGGAAGAAACACTGATACGCGACGTCTTCATCACTAATCTGATGAATCCCGAAGTTCAAAAGGAGCTCCTTAAACGAACTGTTAAACCGCGTCAGGCATTAGAGCTAGCAATCATTATGGAACTCGGGATGGGAAACCAACATCAAATTCAGCAACACAACAAGATTGTTGTTCCAGCAAACGTCAACGCAGTTCAATTCGCCAATAATTCTCGAACCCCGTATTGGCAAAATACGAATATTGCTTCGAGACAAAACAACCGTTCGACACTCTACTGCTCAAATTTCGGAGGAATTTGGCTCCAAAATCACTGTGAAAAATGCATCGCAAAAAGCGAAACGTGTAAGAATTGTGGACTTCTAAATAATTTTGCGAAAGTCTGCAGCAAACAAAAGAATGTGAATACAAAGCCACAAAATTCAATGAAAAAGATGGTGAGCGTCGTGGATGAGGAACCGCATCTTGAGGACTGAGTGAACTTCCTACAACCAACCAAGCTCTATGAATCGGATTACAGTAGTGGAGACGATAACACGGTCGCGGTGATCGAAAACGCGGTAGAGAAAATAGAACCCCTCAACATGCCCGTCAAGATTGACTACACTACTCGTGGACTCTGGGAGCGCATGCAGCATTCTCAGCCATTCAGTCCCATCACAAGTGGTGCAAAGCAGTCCTCGAGCATTTTGGACCAACGAAACGGTGTCTCCACAACTTCGGACCTTCTCGAATGAACCAATTCAGGTCGAGGGAAAGATACAATCACCAATAAAGAGCAAGGGTTGGACTTGTGATGCAGCGATATTCACAGTTGTAGCTGGCGGACTAAAGTCCGTAATTGGCCGTGACTTGTTTGACAAACTTGGATTAGCAGTGACTCAATCTACATCTCAAAAAGGTAATCGGTCAACAACATTTCATCTCCTGAATTCAAAGAACAAATCGAAAAAAAAAATTTAATGAATTGATTTCGCGGTTTTGGAAGATCAAAAAATCATGTGGTAAGATCTAAGTTTCACAACGATTTCCAACTTAGAAACCAAAAAGGTAGACGTATTCCAATTAACTTACAAGAAAAAGTTAATATCGAACTTAAAAAATTGCCAGACGAAAAACATATTATAAAACTTTTAAGCTGTCCGGATAAATATTTCATATCAACAATAATGGTCACTGTAAAAAAGATCAAATGGTCAAGCTTGCACTGGATTCAAAAGCATTAAATAAAACCATTCACAAGAACAAATATCAGAGGCCAAATATTGATACGATCATCGAATCCATATCTCAACAAATAAGTGCTCCCGCGTCGCAAAACTTAACGTACTTCTCTACGATTGATTTGAAATACGCATACATTCAAATAAATTTAGATACTAACACGGCTAATCACTGTAACTTTAACATCATTAGTGGTGACCTAACCGGCACTTAAAGATTTCAAACAGGATTTTACGGGCTCACCAATATGCCAGCAGAATTGCAAAAAGCTATGGACTACACCCTACTTGGTCTAAAAAATACATATTGATTTTTAGACGATATTTTGATCTTTAGTAGAGGATCTCTGGACGATCATAAAAGTTTTGTAATGAATTGTCTTAAACGTTTAGATGATGAAAATCTTAGGGTAAATCTTCCTAAATGCCATTTTGGAAACATAGAAAGTGATTGGCTAGGATACCATATCTCGCAATCGGGTATCTTGCCACTAGAAAGTAAAACAGCTGCGATATTATCACTCCAAGCACCAAACCCTAAAGACACTCCGCTCTTTTTGGTTCATTACATTGGGAAATTCATTCCTAATCTCGCTCAAATTAGTCATCCTCTCCGTCCCTTATTGAAAAAGTCATCAAAATTTATCTGGACAGCGGAAAATGAGAACTGCTTCACTGAAATAAAAAATCGCATAGCGAACGCAACCGCAAACAGCCACTATAACCCGCAACTCGAAACACGCGTGAAATGTGACGCGTCACGCTCCGGTCTCTGAGCAGCTCTTGAACAATTAATAGTGGATGGGTGAAAACCAATTGCATTTACGTCTCGGTTTTTAAATTCTTGTGAAGAACGTTATAGCGTAAATGAACTTGAACTTCTGGTTTGGCCAATCGAATATTTTAAAAAATTTTTGTACGGGATAACTTTTACAGTGATTACGGATCTTCGTTCTCTTCTACCAATCATGAAAGAAAATAGATCGAACAAATCTTATAACAGCAGATTGATTCGTTTACTCCTATTTCTGGGTTAATCGTTTACTCATATTTCAATTTGATATTGAACATCTTCGCGGGGTGAAAGTGGGTTTGGTCGACTAAATTTCTAGACACCCGTCTCAAAAAGATAAAAAGGTCTCAGCATAAGATGAGGAATTCATTGTAGCAAAGTTAAAGTTAATTTCTACATCTATCAATGCACTAGAATTAAATAACACAAAATCCGCATCCCATTTACACCTGTTGTTAATAGCACATAATCCCCCATTACAAATCACACCTAAAATTGAGACACATAATCCCGCACTACAGATCACACCTAAAATTGAGGCGCATAATAAAGCAAAATTAGCACACATGCGGCTCGAGTATGCAAACATGTTTATTATAATTCCCCTGCTAAGCGAAAGCTAGCCTCAAATTCTACTAGTAATTTCAACAATTTAAAATATGTAGGTTCCGCGTTGCAAAATCCACTTAAGACTTCTCTCGCCCCGCAAAATACAAGTAAGAGCAAACAATTAAACAATTATTCCAAACTCGGAATGGATTAGCTCTCGCGCCGCGCGAGCCTCAAATTATTCAATCGCAAATCCCGCCAAGTAGGAGACATTCTTTAAATATCTGTAAAAGTCACCATTCAAAAATAAAATCAGTTCTTTTTGCCTCTAGTCATTCTACATTTCAGTTGTGTCCTTTCAATTCATCAAACTCAATTTCACCTAAATCATCATCAGAAATAAATTATGTAAACAAAAACAATAAAATAATGCCTTCTAAAAAGCGTATCGCTCGCATTCATTTTAACGACGCATCTCGCACGGCGAACCAACCATCATCCAGCCAAAAAGCAACTCGCCCCACATGTCAGCGATCTAATTCGCCAAACACTTCCAGCGCCGCAAATCAACGCACTGAACTTTCAAACGATAACCGTGCAGCAAGTTCCCCAACTATAACCACACCAAAATCTCCGAATCACTCGTCTAATTCAAGTACCCCTCTCACACCCAGCCCACATGTTCCAACATTTGAATACATCGTATCAAAGATCTTTAACAAATCATTAATTGCTTACATATACTCCTATTGGAAGGCTCTCCATGTACGTTCCGGGTGTGTATGTATTAACGAAAAAGTCGCCATACCGAACGTTCTGCGAGAGGCAATGGTCGATGACATACACTCCAGCCATCCGGGTACATGGGGTATGATATGAATGGCCACGCATTGCTGGAGGCCATACATGTACCGCGAGCTCATTGTTAAAGCTACCGAGTGCAAGCCCTGCACTGCGATTGGTAAGAGCCTTAAATCTTGTTATTCCGGCTAAGCAGTTTAATCCCCAAAATACCGTGTGTTGAACCAAATCAAGAAATTCAAATTGTTTTTGGAGGTCCAATTTTTGATGAAAAGTGTAACGAAATTTAATTTCTATCAGCAATTGACCGTTTTTCTAAATACCCTACTGCATGTATTTATGACAAAGCTAACGGACCGAGCGTTCTAAAGTTTTGGACATGTATATTGAAAATCACGGGATTCAACGCTCTACTCGTCTAGATCAAGCAAAGTGTCTAGTTGGCAATCAAGTAAAGACTTTTTGCAATAAAAATAATACCGATATAATTGAAGCTCCAGTGAACAATCATCGTGCTATTGGTCTAGTAGAAAGATTTATCCAGGCAATTAAGAATAGACTCGCATGTTTTAAAGAGGAAAAAATTGTCTATTAACGCTTTTCATGTAAAGCACGCATTAAAGATAAAAATACACCAGTTGCGAATATGTAAACAAAGAACAACAAAGATCTCGCCTTTCAAAGCACATTCTGGAAGAAAACCTAATACCCGGCTGAGCGTGATATCGACAAAGCCTAATTTGTCAAATCTCATATATGAAAACATTGTAAACCACTATTTAGATGAAGACACAGTGATGCCGGAGGAAATTCTTCCAGACGACAAGTGGGTGAATGGGTACCGCATTGACATGGATGTGGGGATGTCACGGGCAACGCACGAGGCTAAGGAACGAGAAAGGGCTAGCACGGACGGCGAGTTAAGCTTCTTACGAACGAAGGCATTTCGTCCAATTCCCCTCAAGGAACGTGCAGTAGAGCTTAACCTAGCCCGGAAAATTCATGGAAAAAGAAGATCCACAAAGAATTTGGAGGGGCTTTATGAAGTATTCGCGCCGGGCTCACATATTCTGAAGGTTAGCCCGACGATTTCAACGATTAAGGCACCTGGCAAACCCGTAGGCACAGTACGCAATAGTGACATTACAAAATTTGGAACACAACTGGAACGGAAAACTCCATTAAAAGCGTATGCGGACCGCAGGGGACCACGATTGGGCAAAAAATTAGTAGAAGAACTCATTCAAAGCCACGTGAAAGAGTTCACTAGAAAAAAAAGGGGACAAAAAGATGAAGCACCGAAAACGTGATCCGGGCAGTGGGGTATCTTCATCGAAGTCCAATATCTCACGCGCGACGCGAGGACAAATCCCCAAAATTCCTAACTTTCTCGCTATCCGGAATCAACAACCAGACGCCGGCACAGTTTCGCAAAGCGAGAAACCAACAACTTCTTCCACGAATACGCCTGCAGCACTGACTCTACAAAAGAAATCGTTGGATCGCAATCGGCGAAGTCCGTCTTATTACGGATTTGAAAGCCCATCTCCAGACTCCACAATCTTGCCACTACCAAAACGACCTCGACGAGCGGGTGACGTGGAGAATTTCCAGCCTCCACCCGAATCTGTTGTAGAGTCGGTTCAACACATCGCGGAAAGTCAGCCTGAAGAAACCAACATTCAGCCACAAATTGGAGACGTTTCACCACCCACCTGGCAAAACCCTCCTCTACTAGAAATGGATACCCCAACGCTAGTTCATTCAATGACGGCGTTCGGGGCAGTAGAACGTAATGCGTACGAAAACGAATGGGAAAATTAAAACTGAGCTTATTTCAAATTGTGACAATTAAACATTTCATAATTCAATAGTATTTATTTTTAGATATCATAACCAGTAAATATATTGTTATTATTTATTTAACCGGGGACCAAGTACTAATTTTTACATATTGTTGGTAGTTTCTACATTCGAAATTTGTTATAATCACAATTTTCTTTGTCAACGTCAGGGGTATGTGATACCCAAGGATATCATCCTTAGTAATTTTTTTAGTGCATTTCATGTTAATACGATGTTTTAATTTAGTTCTCTTATTTTGCCCTTCATAAAGTGTTAATTTTTTGTTCATTCAATACCTCGTGACCTGTTGCTATTTCCTTCTTGGTTTCCGGCTTCGTGATCAGACCGATCCTGACTTTGTCTGATCTTGCCTTCACGTTTTGTTGTGCAAAATTTACTTTCTTTCTCCTAACTTTGCAATTCGAATTCAGTTTAACAATTCTTCTTGTAAATCCCGTTCCGCGAGTAAACAGTAGAAACTCAAGTCAGGATCTCGCTCCTCGAATTACGAATTAAGTAGTCTTAAGCGTGACCGCACCACAAACAGCTACTCTAAATAAATAGAGTACGACAGGGGGCAATGAAAGATGATTGAATGTGGGGTACAATGGGGGACATTGTTCACAAACATGAGGTCTATCTATAAAGTTGGAAAGAGTAATGTCTGAGTAATTGTGTTTTTATGGTTCTTAAGTGTAAGACTTTTTTTATTAAACAGTTTATATGATGATTTTTTGAGAGTTTATTACATGGGATGTGTGAGCACTTCGGCGCTTCTGTGGTTGAAGATTCCCCGTGGCTTACGTGCGCCGAAAAACTTGGGGCCGCAATTGTGATTACAGATTTCCTCAAATACTTGATAAGATATCACAATATTAAATTATATATAGAGTGTTGGAAGATACGAAAATATTTGGGCGATCTGAAAAAGAGTTTACACACTTAGATTGCTGAGAGGCAATGTTCTGGCTGGAGAAAAAAATGCTGATAGATGAGCTCTAGAAATTTAGAAGAAAATATCCATAACAATTCGTCTGAAATTTAATCATTACTGTCAAAAGAAAAAATGCATGCAAATAAATTTTAATTGAATTGTTGTTGCTGATTCAACTTCAGACCTTGTTTGAAATAATTAAAATCATACGAGGCCTGAATGGCGTCTAAATTTAGTGTTAAGCCTAGATCTATGCGCAGTAGTTCTGGTATTTTAGCTGTTGCTTGAATGGGTTGTATTGGGTGATAGAAGAGTGCAATCTATTGATTATGCAATATATTGTAATTTCTGATTCAAAAAAATCCTCTCAAATCAGAATTCCCAATGAAAAAAGGATCTATGTGAAAAAATTACAACGAAAGTAATCTGTTTAGATTTGAAATTAGTGATTTGTTTGAAAATTTCAAAGTATGGAGTTTTTTATTAAGCGTTTTGCGACGTTGTTGAGAGATAATTTGCCTTCTTGATCAATGTCCGACAAGAGAATTGTTATTCAATGCTGCGATTGAAGAAATTGTGGAGAGAAAATGTTGTGAGAGATGTGAAGCAAGCGTGGGTTCTGTAGTGCGAGACTGTGCTTGACAATTTTTTATAAATTGAACTCTAACATCACTCTTTGTACGCTACGGTAAACGCGTTGAATCTATTGAATTGCGATAGAAGTGAGCCATAAGGTATCGCGAAATACAGATTTGTCTCCCCTTTGAGTCCAGTAAAAAGAGCCTTCTAAAGCTACCAAATTTAATATTGTAGTCTAAATTTCAGCAATAATTAATTTCAAATTTTACATTTTATATTTCTCATGGTATCAAATCCGGCTGTAAATCTGTGTCAACAAACGCGCACGTTTGACAATTGAAATGAGAATTAGCACAATTGCGAGTTAATTTTTTTTTGGTAAAAGTGTTTCAAAGTCCTTATTATTAAGGAACCTGTTGTTCACTTAGTAGCAAGAGAAGCCAACGAAGAACAAAGCTTTCCGAATTATTATGATTTGTGAACAATGATAAAGTGCAATGGCAAAATTACAACGAGTTGATCAGACAATTTGAAACTACAAAAAATTGCATAACCGTGACCAGCACACTAAGCACGCACCTAATAAACATTAAAATATCCCTGCACTAACTAATAACAGCAGAACACTCATGCCATTTGGAGAGATTGTTAGAATAAGAAAGCTCGTTTTATTAAAAACATTTGAGATTTTTTTCGAAGGAGGATGACTTCTGTCAACACAAACTCTCTAAATCTAGATCGACATTCCTAACCCCGCATAGAAATCGAAGCCAACTAATTTAATACTTCGAGGTAATCTAGAATATGAGCTTTAGTTTATGCACATACTGAGAATGGTATATTTGGCAGGTATTTTATGTTGACAGTTTGAGGCTTGCCTGTATCAAATATAAAACCTTCGTTATATTGAATAAGTATTTTTTGATATTTTAAAGCATAAAACTTTTTGTCTTTGTTATTTTTATGAAGAGATTTATTTGATACTTCGAAACGAGACAAAACTGACAAGTCTTACGAATACGCCAGAAATGGGTTTGGGTACATATGGGCATTGTGTTGATGACCTGTGTGAGGTTCAAAATTTGTTAGAATTTTAGTAAAATATCTCTTCTGAAAATTTGTCTTTCGAGACTTTGATGTGCCTACATCAGAATTTTGACAATAATTGTTAGGTGTTCAATATATGACGGCTTTAATTGCGGGGTTGAGAAGCAGTACCTTGTTTCGATCTCGCAATTAATGTTAGAATAATTATAGTAAACGTTTCTGGTTTATAAATCTAGACTGTGATGCTAACCAGTTGCAATGAACATCTCAATCTATGGGTGACGTGATAATCGTAGCAGAGATTTTCACCGACTGGGACAATATTTCTATGAATCTATCGTTTTAGTTGGAACCCATTATGGTCTGAGGGATTTTTAGCTAGATTTCCATCTTGAAAAGCAAATGGACTTCAACGAATAAATTGAAGCCGACCTTTATAACTTCAATATTTGATTGCCAGCGTGTGTCTCCTAGAAGCTCAATTTGGATAAATTGGGGCTAACAGTGGTCTTTGTTAAAAAATCCGGGTCGAGCAGGTTCCCTACGAGAATCAACATCTATTGGGAAGAGAAGTATTTGCATATTATGATCATACCAATTATCATGATCAAAACAGTGGTCTCTCTTCGGGACAGTTTCGTGGCAAATTTTTTTTTGTCGAACAAACTCTTATTTATGTAGTTTTAATTTGTGAAAAGATAGCGATTGTTGCAGGCAAAAACTGAAAGAAGTCACTCATAATGTGTGACTGTTAACTCTTGTATACTAGATTTGGGAGTTGATAAGTTTGACTGATCAATTTTAATAGGTGGTTCAACTTAAGAAGCAAGTGAAAAAAAAGACAATTAGAGGTGAAAATTATTAGATTTGGAGTGCACATGTGTTGTACAGTCCCGCGTTAGGATAATTGAATACCAAATATCCGGCCATGTGTTTGTGTATTGTTAAATTTATTTTGTATGTATTGACACTTGTTGGAGAGTAGCTTGTTTTTACTTTAAAAATATAAAAATAGGTGGAGCGACGGGTTGTGATTTTATCTTACTCCACCAAAAAAATTTAAACTGAGAATGTGATCTTTGACCTTTTTATTGAGTCAATTTTTTTGTTTTTGTAATTGGATGACTTTTTAAGAGTTGGTTAATCTTTGCTCGACTAATTATGCAATTGTCCTCCATCGTTATTGTCTCAAATGGAACGGTTGGGAATATTCTAATTGTAGGGTCTAATTTTAAAGGTAAATTTGTTAAGTAGGAGTCGTATCCGGGTGTTTATTTAAACACTGATTAGTATGCTGATCAAGATCAAACTTTAGTATTTTAGAACTTATAATAAATGTTGGTGGTGTTCCTTGAGGACAAAGAGGTAGCAAGCATTGAAAGAAAAGTGAAAATTATACTATTATAACGGAATGATTCCGCTGAGCCTGTAGTAGTTATCTTTCCAAGTTTAAAAACTGTCCGCGAGGAAAGTTGAGTGGGTTGTTTGCTAATTTTGAAACCGTTAGTTGAGAAAATTCCCTTCTTAAAGAGTCAGTGTCTGACATTTCGTTTGAGAGATAATATTTTGTCATGTTTCATGAAAGGTTGAAGCAGTGTGTATTGACTACGGTTGATCTGAGTTTTGATTACTGTGTTATCGAAGTTATGTGGATGTAAAAGGCGGGCAAAATTGTGTTTGTTATCTGAAAATTTGTAAAGGGAATTGAATTCTGTCTGTTTTTTTAAAATTCTTTTGTTTTGTTTGTTGTTGTTGATGCGATAAATGATGTTGTGGTTGATAAATTACAGGGGGGAATGAAAGAAGATTGAATGTGGGGTACAATGGGGGACATTGTTCAGAAAAACGAGGTTTATCTATGAAGTTGAAAAGAGTAATGTCTGAGTAATTGTGTTCTTATGTTTTTTTGAGTGTGAGAATTTCTTTATTAAACAGTTTAAATGATGACTTTTTGAGAGTTGATTACATGGGATATGTGAGCAATTCGCCGCTTCTATGAGGCTTATGTTGGCCAAAAAGCTAGATGCCGCATTTGTGAATACAGATTTTGTCTAATGTTTGGACAGATATTACAATAATAAGTGCTATAGCAAATGCTTGAAGTTAAGAGAGCAATTAAGAGAGTTGAAAATTGTACACTCACTATGATTGCTGCGAGGCAATATTCTGGCTGGACAACAAAATTCTGATAGACGAGCTCTAGAAAATCAGAAAATATCTCTAACAATTCGTCTGAAATTTAATAATTTCTGTCAAAAGAAAAAATGTATGCAAAAATGTTTCATTTGAAAAGCAATTGCTCATTCATTTTCAGACCTTGTTTGAATTAATTAAAATCTTACCACGCCTGAATGGCGTCTATATTTATTGTTTAGGCTAGATCTATGTGCAGTAGTTCTGATATTTTAGCTATTGCTTTATTTGGGAATTTTGAGATAGAAGAGTGCAATATATTTGTTATTTAATATTTTGTAAATCCTGATTAAAAAAATCTTCCCAAATTAGAATTTCGAACAAAAAATGATCTATGCGAAAAAAGTTTTCATGAAAGTAATCTGTTTAGTTTTGAAATTAGTGATTTTTTTTGAAAGTTTCAACGTATGGAGATCTTTTAATAAGCGCTTTGAGACGTTGTTGAGAGATAATTTGCTTTCATGATCAAAGTCCGACAAGAGAAGTTTTTATTGAATGCTGTGAGTGATGAACTTGTGGTAGAGAAAATGTTGTGAAGGATGTAAAGCAAGCATGGCTTCTGTAGTTCGAGAGTGTTTGACAAATTTCTATGAATTGAACTCTAACATCACTCATTCTACGCTACGGTATATTGATTGAATCTATTGACTTTCGATGGAAGTGAAATGTAAAGTATAGAAAATTAAAAATTCCTTTGTGTCCACTAAAAAAGAACTTTCCAAGGCTATCAAAAGTAAAAAAACATATAATAAATAGAAAAAATATTACAAAATAAAAAAGTTTAAAACTTATTCACGCAAAATAAATGCCAAGAAACCCTTAATTGGATAAAAACGCATAAGATCATTGCAAGAAAAAGCTGAGAACGAAGGCAGATTAAATCTCTCAGAAAAACGCTGGAGACTCTCTATTGATTTTTGGAACTCTGAGCATAATGAGTTTCAAACAATTTCAGCAAAAATTAATTTCAAATTTTACAATTTTTATTTCTCATGGTATCAAGTCCGGCTGTAAATCTGTGTCAACAAAAGCGTATTTTTGACAATTGAAACAAATTGAGAATTAGCACAATTGCGAGTTAATTTTTTTTTGGTAAAACTGTTTCAAAGCCCTTTTTATTAAGGAACCTGTGTTTCACTTACTAGCAAGAGGAGCCAACCAAGTACAAAGCTTTCAGGGTTAGTATAACATTGTGAACAATGATAAACTGCTATAGAAGATTTACAATGAACTGGTGAGACAATTTGAATCAATAAAAAATTGCAAAACCGTGAACACAACAGTAAGCACGGTCCTAACAGACATTAAAATATACCTGCATTAATATCAGCGGAACACCCATGTCATTTAGAGAAGTTGTTAGAATAATAAAGATTGTTTTTTAGAATTTTTTTCAAGTTTCTTTTTCGAAGGAGGGTGACTTCACATTACTCCGCAGAGGTATGACCCAAAATTTCCGCCATAGTAAAATTCGCTCGAAAATTAGATCCATAAAATGGACGAAATTAGGAGACATCTTTTGTATCTTAATTTTCGGAAAAGGGATTTTGCCAATTTTGGGAAATAAAAGAACTTTCAAATCGTAAAATAGGTTAGAAGTCTTGTATCACATTTCTGCTCATTTTAGGTATTTATTATTTGCATTAAAATTATCTCTAATCCTCAATTAAACCGAATTAAAGGCGCGCAATTGGTGTAAGCAAAATTGACTGAACACTTTGTAATAAACACTTTACTTAATATTTAATTGAGGCCTTTAAAGCTTCGAAAAGAATTAAATACAAACAACTTTAAAGACAAAGTCGAAAAGCCAAGCCGTCGGTTTCTTTCCGAAAAATCCCTCGCTCAAAAAAGAATTTGTATATCAATGTTGGTCTGGCAAACTCAGGGGCACTATAAGTAGGGGCACTGATGTAGGAACCAAGCGGTTTTTGTTAACGAAAAAGGGAAAATTGACTAGAAAATCCGATAAATATATTCATAAACGATTGAGGAAATGTTCAGAAAAAAATCAAAATTATATTTTTGTGGTTTTAATTCACTGAACAATAAATTCGTAAAAATTTCACTGAAAAAAAATGCTGAACAATATATGCGGATTGTTTTAAACCAAAAACTTTTGCTTTGGGGTCAATACTTGAAAATTGGTATATTAGAAAAGTAAAGTTCGGAAAAGCAAAAAAATCGTCTGTTTTGTATGTAAAATGCCTACTTTTTCTCGACTATTGGGACTAGGCGGCTCAGTGATAAGAGAATAGTGTGTCAGGCTGAATTTGGCTACGATGTAAGGAAATTCAGGATTAGAGTTTTATAAAGTCAAGCTTCGCAATTTCGTCAAATGTTTCTCAAAAGTTGTTTCGTATTTCAAAAATATGATGTAATCCCATGGAGTCAAGAAGTTGCTAAATGTTGCTCATACTATTTTGGTAGGAAATCCTATTCATATGGATTGTATTAAATCAAAATTTTTACTTTGAGGTCCGTGTTTGAAATTTGGTACATTATTTGATTTACGTCCCAGTGCCTCAAAAATTGATTTTATTCCGAAAAATTCCTGGCTCAAAAAAGCCTTTGATTGTCAATCTGGGACTGGCCGAATCTATATTCACTGTCCAAATCTAGTTTCACTTGTCGAATCTATTTTGCGAAAAATATGATGTACGTCCCAGTGCCACAAAAACTGATTTTTTCCGAAAAATTCATCGCTCAAAAAAGTCTTTGTTTGTCAATATGGGATTGGTGTAGATTCAATGAACCGGCTAGGAACCCATTGATTGATAAGTAGTAATGAAGTAGTAATATGTACTACTAGTAGTAATAAAGCTTTAATAATCATTTTTATGCTAAAAACCGGGCATTAAATTAGGCTTGATTGCTTATTATAGTGCGAAATAGAGTTACGTTGCGTGCGAAAAAGCGATAGATAAATGGAGCAGATTCGTGACACAAAATAGGTAAAAATTTGGACACTTTTGCGAACACGGGTTGAGCAATACCCCTCAGTTTTGCCTATTTAGCCAAGTAGCTAATTTCCGCAATATTGTTGCATTTTCAATGTATTAACAGAACAAAAATAAACACGAAATACACAGATCGGGCATATTTGCCCGTGACGATTTGGGTATACCTCTGCGGCGTAATGCTGTCAACACAAACTCTCTAAATCTAGATCGACACTCGTAACCCAGTGTAGAAATGGAAGCCGACCAATTTAATTCTTCGAGGTAATTGAAGTTTTTGTTAGGCCAACGATAAATCAGACGCTAAATTATTGCAGATCAACGCTATGAGTAAAACGCATAATTTATGTAAGGTCAACGCTAATTTGAAGGTTAAGTTACTTTATATCAACGCTATAAATCAAGCATTTTTAATGTAATTTATGCTTTAAAACGCAAAAATGTGTTAGTTCTACGTTTACAGACGCCCAATTTCTGTAAGATTTCATAAGACGCGCGAGAAATTCATAAGATGTACCCCTGCAAACGCCAAAGTAATTTATGATCTACGCTTGGAAACACTGAAATTATTTAAGATCCACAATTCATTGCCAATTTTTTGTAAACCTTACGTTTGATAATGTCAAAACTTTGTAGCTTCTAGGTCTGTAAACGCCAAAATTGATTAAGTTCTACGCTTAGATACGCCTTATATGTAAGATAAACGCATGAAAACGGTGTTGATTTCTTTCAATGCCTTTTGCGAGGATATTACAAAACTCAACTCATTCAATGTATCTCACATTTCTTTGCGTTTATTTTTAGCTATTTTTAGCTTATTGACACCTTGGCTCGGAACAAGTCTAACGCTTCTCGGTTGAAGCCAAAAAATTTAGCTTCCACACTAGGCAGTAATTCTACTAATAGCGTAGTTTTTGACAAAACCCTACTTTTATTATTTTGGTCCCTTGAACGTCGATTTGCAAGGCTGTTTATGAGTGAGTTTCAAACAAAATTTTAAAACAGCTGAGAAGTTTAATGTCTATTTTTAAGAGCTGCGTTACAAATACAAATGGCCTTTTGAAATCAATAAGTATTTTCTCCCAAAGCTCCCAGCCGTATTTTTATATTTTTGTTTTTAATTGAAACAAAATAATCAAACAAAAAAACGAAATTAGAAAGAAAAGCTAATCTAATTGATATTATTTTAAAACAGAAATTTTGTCAGAAACTCCTACAATTGGAATCAAAATTTTATAGTTGTTGAAAAGAAATTTAATAAATACTGCGGCAAAATTTTGCAGTTTTTGATTAAAATTCCTCTCCTAATCAATCATTTCCTCTAATGCTTATATCAAAAATTAAAAAATTAAAAACATGGCGCTTTTGATCAGCTCAAATTAAAATGATGAAAAAAATGATTGTCTTTAATTTTTCCAACTCTTATATCTGGAAGTTAGTTACATCAACTGTTCAAACAATTCTATACTGAAGTTATTGCGATCCTCTTATTGGGCCAATTAAATTGGTACACAACAGTAAAATTTACAGTAAAAAATATTTTTTCAGCTTTATCACTGAGGAATTGTTGTCAGCTTTTGTTTTTCTCTCGTTTGAAAAAGTTATCTGTTGGTGAACTATTCTATATGGCTGGAGATGATGGGAATGGATGTGATTGTGACTTGTAAAAAGAATCGTTTTTGAGCTCAGAATTTAAAAGATGAAACAGAGAATAGTTTTCAATAGAAATTTTCGGAACTATCCTAAAAGTTAAAATTTCAACTGAAAGTAGAAAATTTTTAGATTATCTAACTACTTTTTATCAGTTGAGCCGCGTCAAGACGATTGCAGCAGTTTGGACAAAAATTGCTAATAAGGAAAAAGTAACTGATTATTTGTTGAGTGTACTTCCATTGACTAGTTCCATTGTAAAAAATCAGCAGACCGAATAAAAAGACCTTTTTTGTCTTAAAACTGTGACCGACGAATACTAATTATGTGCCTGAGCAAAATTAATATTCCATTTCATTTTGCTCATAATGTCCAGAATTAAACTTTGCCTGAAATTCTCCATAGTACTTGTCCGCACCCAATGCATTTTGCAAATTTTCAAAACGATTTACCGTAAAATTTTTCCGCGATATTAATTAATCAAAATTGGACCTAATCTGTTGTGGCCCAAATTTTTTCGTGCAAACTTTACAAATTTTGTGTTGCAATATCCCAAGCTAATATGTGAGATTTTGTCACGAGCATCTAGGTGGCGCACAATTTATTATTCAACTAATCGGGGGGGGTATTCAGTTAACTTAATTTAAGTAGTGGTAACGGTTTCCTAATATTATTCTCTGCAAATTAGTTTCTACTGTTTGTGCGATAAAAGTGATCTGAAAAGTTCCGAATCTTTAATTCCTGAGTTGAGTGATAAATAAAACATGCTGAACTGAATTTTTTCTCCGACCCCACTTGTGGGGTGGGGGACTATGTTTGGGTTTTTTGGTGCAGTCAATTTTGGTTGCCTCGTCCAGCAAAGAATTTGAAATTAAAAACAGTTTTTTTATTTCAGCTTTTTTCGAGGAGTTATCGATGTTTAAACTTTTGTGTGAACACTGAAAATTGGCATGATTTTGTTCACTTTTAGCATATTTTTTGTTCAAATGAAGATTTTTTATATCAAAATGTTAACTCAAAATTAGTTTTGATGCAACAAAATGAAACAACTTTGTGACCCTAAAAAAGAAAGGCGATAAAAACGACAGGTTTGCTCTCCTAGGGAAGTTCATTACAAAAAGTTCATATTATATTGAAGAGCTGCTTTTTTTTTCAAAAAAGTCTATATTTATTTCTTTTTGTTTCACAAAGAGACTAGTGAGACTTCATATCAAAATCTTCTTAAAGACAAACTTCATTTACAGTTAAAGGAGGCCCAATCATACTCGTTTTCAAGAAATAGCTCTTGTTTTTATTGCTTAGACTCTGAGTTTTCAAAATTTTTAATGAAGGTTTGAGTTCTTTTGAGATTTCAGTAACTTTTTGTAGTTATATGGTACCGACTTGATGACTGAAAGTGCAAAAGGTTTCCTGGGAGGCATTAAGTGAACCTATCCAGTGCTTCGAGTCAATAACTAATGGTTGTTAAGACTTTATGTATGATTTTTTGAAAACGCAGATATGCTGCAAACTAACTAAAACTTAATTCTGTGAAGTTTTAGGTCAGTCCCTTTGAGATTTCAATAATTTTTGTGGTCATATGGTAGCGACTTGATAACTGAAAGTTCAAAAAGTTTCTTGGGAGGCATTAAGCGAACCTATCCAGTGCTTCGATTGAATAACTAATGGCTGTTAAGACTTTAGATATGATTTTTTGAAAACGCAGATATGCTGCAAACTAACTTAAACTTAATTCTGTGAAGTTTTAGATTAGTCCTTTTGAGATTTCAATAAATTTTTGTGGTCATCTGGTACCGACTTGATAACTGAAAGTTCAAAAGGTTTCTTGGGAGGCATTAAGTGAACCTATCCAGTGCTTCGAGTGAATAACTAATGGCTGTTAAGACTTTAGGTATGACTTTTTGAAAACGCAGATATGCTGCAAACTAACTTAAACTTAATTCTGTGAATTTTTAGGTTAGTCCTTTTGAGATTTCAATAAATTTTGTAGTCATATGATACCGAGTTGTTGACTGAAAATGCAAAAGGTTTCTTGGGAGGCATTAAGTGAACCTATCCAGTGCTTCGAGTGAATAACTAATGGCTGTTAAGACTTTAGGTATGATATTTTGAAAACGCAGATATGCTGCAAACTAACTAAAACTTAATTCTGTGAAATTTTAGGTCAGTCCCACTATAGTTCTAAGCCGTTAATAAATTGTTTCTTTTTTTATCTTCCAACTATTGGTTTTATAACTTCGATGCCACCAAATTACATATTCTTTCTTAAATGTAGGATAATTTTTCCCAACTTTGGTTTTTTGAAATCTTATCACATTATAAAAATCGACAGTTCAAAATGGCATTGGGAAGACGTTCATTTTCTCATAGATAAAGTCTTTGGGGGAAAATTATCATTTTCATAACTCACTTTCTTCTAGCACTTTTCTCCTGAAATTTTGGTTTTAGTCTGCATTTTTTGTCGCTTTCATAGCCACAGGAGTTATTGTGAAAACATATTGTTGATTGATGAATGACAAATATCAAAGTCAGTTTGTTACAATAATAAAAACCACATTGCTCTAGAAAAAAATGTTTGGATAAAATTGTTTCTATTAAAAATTGACTTTCTAATGACTTGAGATTTTTCTCAATTTTTTTAGATTGCTTTTTTTCTTGTTTTTTGTTCTTAATGTAGTCGTAAAAAAATGTTTTCCAATTGCCAAGGTCTCATTAAGTTCTAATTGAGGATTAGATGAACACATTTGAAGCATCCTCTCTTTAGCTCCTCTCTTTGAAGCATCCTCTCTTTATGATATCATTTGGAGCATTATGATATCATTTGGATATCATTTGGAGCATTAGCTAAAGAGAGGATGCTTCAAATGTGTTCATCTAATCCTCAATTAGAACTTAATGAGACCTTGGCAATTAGAAAACATTTTTTTACGACTACAGAGAGGATGCTTCAAAGAGAGGATGCTTCAAAGTCTTATACTTTATGATATCATTTCTTGTCCAAAATATATTTTTTTAAAATATTTCTTTTAGTTTTGGTTCTTTTTGTTGTCTTTTTCTTATTTTTAAATTTTGAACCGATTATCAATCTTAAGAGGTCCTGTCCATTTAATAGTAGTTCAAAGCTTAACATGTATACTGTTTTTGTCATAACTGATGTTTTGTTTTTTGGACAATAAGATTTTCATACAAATTTCGTGAGTGGTCAATTTTTGTGTTTCATTTTCTCTTCTTTTAACAAAATTGCGTTAATAACAGTTCCCATTGAATTTCAAAAACAACTTGAAATATTTAATCTCGCAATTTATTTAATTGGATTAGTATGAACTGTAATCAAAATATTAGAAACATGCTCGTCAAATAATAGCTAATGATTTTGGCTTCAATACATTGTGTTTTCGTAAATGTGCTGTTCTTTTTTAGTTTTTCTGTATCTTTCGTTTTTAGTTCTTCCATGGCTTAAGCTAACAAAAGACAAGCCATATTGTTTTTTTGATGACATTTTTATTAAAATTCTCAAAAACGTTTTTTGTTGAAAGCTAAAATTTTTAAAGAATTTTGAATTTATTTCCTCTTTTTGTCGATTTTTTACCTAGTCTCATCGATGACAAGACCCATTTGATGTAAATTTTTTTAAAAAATAAAATTGTGTAGTTATGGTTTTATCTGATTGTATGTTGAACATTTTTTGTAGGTGCTGCTGAATTTAGATAATTATTTTTTGCCGTAATAAATATTTTGTGTTTTTGCTTATTTTGCTTTTTGTTTTATTATGGCAGATCTTGTGAGCGCTTTAATGTGGCCTGTTATTGTTTAATGATGTGGGTGATTTACAACTATCTAAACTCAAACATTTAATTCTCCACATCTCCTCATTTGGTTGACAATTAAGTGAAAAATTACGACGAGGTTTGGTCGGAACATGATGTGCGAACGCACATTACCGAGCCTCTTTGTCATTGAAGTTATTCAGCTTTATTATTCAGCAAATACTCATCAGCTTTTGTTTTGTTCTCGCTCAAAAAATGCAATCTGATCGTGTTTTACTCTATTTGGCTAAAGATGAAGCGAATAATCTTGGTTGTCAACAGCAAAAGAAATGTTTTTGATCGCAGACGGATAAAAAGAATTAGTGAGAGAATAATTATAAAAATTTAGTTCAACTTGCTACTTGCTTAGCAAAAGAGCTTTGCCGAGAAAAAATACAAAATGTTGAAAAAAAAATTCCAACTAGAGCTGGAAAAATTTAACGGTACTATTCATTACACGTACTTCAATTTAGTTTCACTATAATTGACTGGATTGCTAGATATCGTGGAAATCAGAAAAATTAGTTCCCTGGTGTAATTAATTAAAGAAATACTAAATGAATTGGGGTGAAAAGATGTAGAACCACGATTCCGCCCTCCCCTTGGTTAGCTGATCCCACCGCAAGAATATGTCACCCACGATTAAGTCAGCGACCCAAGACAGGTATGGGCCAGACGGACCTGAGTCGAGGACAGGGGGGTCCGGTGGGACCGAGCACATAGTCTAAACAAATTTTCGGTCGCGCCGCTCCGTATGGCCCATACCAAAATTGGGTCTGTTCTGTCTGGCCCACAACTGAATTGGGTATGTTCGGTCTGGTCAATACCCAAACATCTGTCTCTTTCGTCTGGTCAATATTCAATCTTCGGTCTGTTTCGTCTGCCTCCCCCTTCGCCGGTCTGTTCGCTCTGGCCCATTCCCAATCGTCGGTCTGTTTCGTCTGGTCCATGCCCAATCCTCGGTCTCCTCGGTATGACCCATACCCGGTCTCCAGTCTTGAACACAAAACAGACCGAAAATTAGGTATGGGCCAGACCAAACCGACAGATGAATTTGAATGGGCCAGACTGAAGAGCGAGCGTAGGCCAGCCCCAACAGGCCGACGACATGGTATCGGCCAGAGCGAAGATTGGGCTCGGTAGAAAAGTAGAAAAGAGGGACGACGGCATATTGCAAACTTCCGCTATTTCAATTTCAGTCAAAATTGACCGTTTTTCTTTAATGTTGAATTAACAAATGAGAAAATAAAACGATAACAATGATTTGAAACTTTGAAGAACTAGAGAAGCTCAAAGACAATTAGAAACCAGTATCAT
>NW_027450874.1:5000-17077 GCF_964194025.1 Convolutriloba macropyga
CCTCGACCCAAATTTGTTGTTTAAAAGCATCTCGGGTTGAGGTCGTTGAAGTATGAACCAGATGACTCAGACTATAGTATCACAATTGAGACAAGTGTAACTATATTCGTCCTTCTGACGAATGTTTAAATAAGATTGTTGACATAGCGACCCCCTTTACTCATGGGAGTGTTGGAGTAACCCTCATCAAATGGAGCTATCCGCAAAAAGCAACGAAAAAGCTCTTAGGATAAAGCCCTTAGGGAGGAAGCAAACTAAAAATCACCTATACATTGTGAAAATTGAGGACCCAATTAAAAGTGATCATCACATCTAAGAAAAATTTTGACACTACAGCAATTACTGGAAGCAAGCCCAACTACTGCATCCAAACTAGACGCAAGGAACAGTAATGCCAAATGATTGAGTTGGGATCAACCTTGGGATGTTACGGGGGTGGGGGGACTCTTACAAAAGAACTATTAGAAAATCAAGAACTTGCTCTTATTGATCAATGATTATTTGAGAGATTATCGTTTCCGAACTACAAAAAAAATTGAGCGGTAATATTTGTCGTTTAGTTACCTTGCAGAAAAATGCCGCTTCGGTGAAATATGAGACATATTGGCACATATACTGGCACATAGGAGACATATTTTTTGATCCACAAATTGCGATATATGAGGTACAAACCACGAGCTAAAACGTTTGATATTGGTTGTATATTATTGTTGTCACTAATTTCCATCTTTGCAGCCATAAATTTTCAAAAAATTTCAAAACTTGCATTTTCCAACTTTTGTTGTTTTTAAGGTTTTTATATCAAGGTTTCTTCTCAATGTTGATGTATACATCTTTAAAACGCGCATTGTACTTTTCTTGAGTATGTTGTGAATACGTTATAATAATTTTAACATCACTAGTTTCCAAGGCTGTTTTTTCAGATTTTACCGCTTCTTATTTTTCTTTCCGATGTGTTTTCAATTGCTTTGTTGACACTCAAAGGATGCTTTTTGCTTAAGAGTATTTGGTGTTCTAGTCATTTTTCAATTTATTTTCGAGGGCTGGGATTTGTAGAACTAGAATCCATAATCTGAATTATTTAGTTCTTTGGCAAAAATATATTGCTTACTTGGAAAAAGTTTTTTTTTGCATGAGAGATTGCTTGAAATTAGTTTTATCTGCTTAATTAATTTTTTCCCATGATAAATATTGTCAAGGTTAAAAAAGAAAAAAAAAGATTTCAACTTTTTGATGCTGGACATTAAATCGACCAAATTTTGGCGTTTCTAGGCGTCACGTTTTGAAGTTCTAGAAGTATGAACCAGGTGATCCAGACGATGGTAAGATTTGTGTAACTATAATTGTCCGTCTAACGAATGTTCAAACGAGATTGTTAACATAGAAGTAATCTTTACTCAGGGAAATGTTGAAATAACCCTCATCCCATAGCACTGTCAGCAAAAAGCAACGAAACAGTTCATAGCATTAAGTTCTAAGCATTGAGCCCTTTTGGGAGAAAGAAAACCAGAAATCACCTATACAGTAAAAAAAATTGAGAACCCAACTAAAAGTGATCATCACATTTCAGCGAAACTTGAACCTACAGCAGCTACTGGTAACAAGTCCAACTAATGCAACCTATCCAACACAACCATCCAAACGAGAAGCAAGGAACATTAATGCGAATTGATTGAGTTGGGTTCAATCTTGGGACGGACTCTTACAAAAGAACTATTAGAAAATCTAGAACTTGCTCTTATTCATCATTGATTATTTGACAGATTATCATTTCCGAACTGCAAAAAATATTGAGCGGTAATTTTTGTCGTTTAGTTAACTTACAGAAAAATGCGGCTTCGGTGAAATATGAGACACATTGGCACATTTACTGGCACATAGGAGACATATTTTTTTATCCACAAATTGCGACATTTGAGGTGCAAACCACGAGCTAAAAGGTTTGATATTGGTTGTATATTTTTGATGCCACTAATTTCCAGCTTTGCAGCCACAATTTTTTGAAATTCTTTTTAATTGGCATTTTCATGTTTTGCCATTTTTCAAGGTTTTTGTATGGACTTTTTTTTCTCAAGGTTGATGCATATCTTTTCAAAACATGCATTTTTATGAGCATGTGGTAAACACTTTGTAAAAAAATTAACAACACTAGTTTCCAAAGCTGTTTTTTCAGGTTTTAATGCTTCTTATTTGTTTTGCCGATGAGTTTTCAATTACTTTGTTGACTATCAAAGGAAGTTTTTTGATTTAGAATTTTTGGTGTTCAAAACATTTTATTTTTGAGTGTTGGGATTTGTAGAACTAGAATTCGTAATCTCTATTGTTTATTTCTCTTGGCAAAAATTTATTGTTCATTTGAAAGAAAAAAAATGCTGAATAAATCGTTTTAACTTAAAAATTTAAACAATAATCTCACTGCTATACGCGTTAGGCCGTATTTGAGAGTCAATCAAACATCCTTGCGATTGCGTTACATGTTTTTATGAAAGTTTCTCTAATTCATTTTGGGACAAAAATTCATCAATGTGAATAAACGAGTATGAAACGTTATTTGCGAACGCAATATAAACCACATTTGGTACCACTCATTCTCAAAATACAATAAAATTTGTAGAAACTAACGGAATTACATCGAATTTTTCGTTTGTTGGCGAAATATTTTCTCTTCAGTTTGGGTCCACAGAACATTTGGCCCTCTACTGATACCTCACCAAGACGAGTTTGACAGTAACATAGTTTAACCAATTTAAACTTCGTAAATTTCTTCGAATCCTTTTAAAGCAACATCATGTTGTTGGAGAAACGAATGCTCAATCTGAGCCCTTTAGTGTTTATCGGATCTGAGATAAGGCTATTTAAAACCTCGAAAATCTCCTCCTCGGTTTTTTTGTAAATAACCAAAAATATTTACCTGATTTTGAAGTTAGAAAAAATGCAGTTGGGAAAATAGAGAAAAGAAATTTCAAAATTTGGCATGAATTAAGTTGCAATATTCGTGAACAAAAATATGTAAATGGGATTTTGAAGCAGTGTGAGTTTTCTATCAACTTTCAGCTATCAAAGAGAACCCGAAAATATGTTTCTTTCTGATATAAAGAAATCAAACTTCAATTCTCAAATTAAGAAAGCAATGTTGCCCAATATTGAAACAATGATCACCCCTAATGCCGTAACAGTAAAATTTCATTAAAAAATGTATCAGTTTTGTCATGAAAATTGAGTCAAGAAAATACACCCTCGAGAGTACATTTTTCTGAACCAGTGACTTTTACAAAAGTAGGTCTGCAAATTGAAAATGAATTGAGCTCAAAAAAGAATCAAGAAAAGCTCGAAAATGAATAAAGTTTTATGTAACTTAAAAATCGGGAAAAACGGAAAAACCTTCAAAACTTACTGTTCTCTCCCCATTTCAAATTTGTTTCTGGGCGGTTCAGGAACTCATAAAAAGAGTATAAAATCTTACTAGTATAGTAAAACCAATTTTTATCCAGATTCTTTGGTACAGTTAACCTGCATAAAACGTAATCACAGAAGTCCCCATTTTCTCAACTATCCCTCATGTTCCTGCAAACTATGCCATTTATTCACAGAATTACGAACTTTTCCTTTCGGTTCCGGGACACGTAATCAATTTTATGAATTTATTGTTCTTCTGAAGTAGTGGGAAAAAGGAGCTCTCCAAGCGCATATCAAGTTTTTGAGCTGTTTTGACTATGTAAAAACACGTCAAAAATTTTCATGCACTTGTTCGAGCTCCTTCTCCCCACTACTCTATATACCTACTACTTGCTTATACCCCCATTTTATTCACTACTACATATTACCTTTATATTCACTCAAAAACTATCATTTCTTGTTTCACTTAGTGCAAACCACTAGTGTCGAGTTAAGCTGGTAATTAACCGTTATCAGACTGATAGTTTGGGTTATATCCCCACTGACTCCAGTGGACGTCCCCAGATACTAGTATAAAACTAGTGAGACCATGTAAAAAGCACGTAAACAAACTTGCGAAAAAACTTGAACAAAAATGAAAACTTGCAAAATAGAAAGAATTATTAAAATAATAAACATTTTCATATATCTCCCTAATCAATATTTAATCAATCTAAAACTAAAACTTTCTGTCTCACTTGGCGTAGTGGTTAAATCATCGAGTCTAGTTAAGTTGCTTTAGCAAACGGAAGGTTTGGGGTTCCTTCCTCACTGACTCCAGTGAACGTCCCCCGACTTTGATGTGAATTACTATGAAACTAAGTGAGATAAAAAAACAAACTCACAGTTCTTAAAAAGGATCAGTGGAACTGCTTCGCAGAGGATCCCTGCTGTGAGACTGTATATGGGACACACTGTGATGGGTATAAAGTCAAAAAACTTGAGATCGGTGGAAACACAGTGATTAGTGTTTTTCAGTGTAGCTTGAATAAAAAACCAGCTAAATTCTTTTATAAATTTTAAATTTTGCTAAAATTTATATAATATTAAGATCCTTGTTTTTTTTACTACTTGGATAAGTCATAATTAAGCTAAAACCCAAAGTAATAGCAAAATTTAACTATTTATTTTAAATAAATGCAAATTTCAAAATAAGAGCGAAATCCCTCTTTTAAGAGCGAATCACTCTTTTAGAGCAAAGTTGCCCCTATCGGAGTGATTCCCCAGTACAAAATCACTACTTTTCGCGCTTAAAGAGTGATTTCCCTCTTTTTAATAGGTTTTTACTTCTCTATATTTTTATTTTAAATTATCTATACTCTTCAATAATTTTATATTCTCTGTTACTTCTTCGATATTAATTCCAATATTAATAAGAAATTATACAAAATTATAATATTTACACGAACAACTTTCTCCAGTTTGGTTAATAACTAAACTAGGATCTAATGGACTTCCAGTCATGCTTTGCCATCTAGGATCTGATCTAGGATCTGATTTAGGATCTGATTTAGAATCTAATGGACTTGCAGTCATGGGACTTTGTCCATGCTTCGCCATGCTATGCAATCTATCACTCAATTTTCAGTAAATCCTTTAGGCTTATCTACATCTGGATGTTGTCTTTTTACATGAGCTCTTATCCCATCATATCTCACAACAGAAGGACAATATGGACAATTAACTTTAGCTGAAGTACCATTTCTACACGTATACTCACTCTCATCAAAATCAATTAGTGGCTTTACATAAAAACACTTATTACAACTACGCAGTAGGTTTTCTGATTTTCTAGTTAAGACTTTGGTGTTAAAGTTAGAGTTGGAGTTAGAGTCATAGATATAGTTAGAGCTAATGCTAGAATTAGAGTTAGAGTCATAGATAGAGTTAGAATTAAAGTTAATGCTGGGTTTAGAGTTAATGCTAGGGCTAGAGCTAATCCTAGAGTTAGAGCTAGAGTTAGAGTTAATGCTAGAGTTAGAGTTAGAATTAGAGTTGGAGCCAGAGTTAATGCTGGGGTTAGAGTTAGAGTTATATCCAGATTCATCTTTAAAAGAGCAATTGGTGTAACCACTTTTTGGATCAGTTTTCATCTGCGAAGCAAGTTCCTTGATCGGCGAATTGGCAAACGAGCTTCGCTCGTGGTTAACCAAACAACTTTGCTGAGCAAGTTCCTTGATGCAAATACCACTTAATATTTTATCACCACATGCATATTTACAAATTATATCTTCATGACACAATGAATAATGAAAAGCTAAAATAAAAAAAAGTGCACATTTATATTCTCATTCTGGACATTTTATAACCATTTATAATAGGGCCAAATTTTAATCACTCTCATCAGTAAAACTGCTTCGTTGATAATATTTAGCCAAGATTTCAACTATATCTTTAGCATTATCTTTAAACGTTATACACTCTGTTAAATATCCATTTCCTTTCGTTTTGAGCGTATTAGTTTTATATCTTCTATCTAAAATCACCTCAAGGTCTATTGCTTTTTTATCTCTAACAAAATTTATAATTTATTTTCTAAATTCTTCATTATTTCCTTATAGTCTGGTTAAATGCCTTCCCCCTTTCTATTCAAAATTCCCATCTCTTCATTTATATCTTCTTCTTGTATCGATGTAACCGCTTGGTTCACCACAGATCGAGTCTGTTCAGGGATCTTCTCCAAGGGTGTACCCAGTTTGCGCGCTACATTAGCTAAACTATTTTTTAGAACAGTATAATCACCTTGTGGATTAGCAAAGCTACTTCGTAGATTGGGCTTCGCCCATGTTTCACTATCAGTATAACTGCTTCGCAGATTGGTATAACCAGTTTGCAAATCTTTTCCCAAATCAGTGGAAGAACCTTCGGTCTTGGTTCCCCAACTGCTTAGCATATCTTCTCCATATCCAACGTTAACCAATGTATTTGCTCTATTCATCATATTGCTTGCTCCCATTGCTACAAGCCCAGCAGTTTTTAATATTGCATTAGGATAAATATGATTAAATATAATTAAACCCCAGCCTGCAATTCCACCAATAGTTGATAATTGCTGCAAAAAATTTGCTTTAACCAGGTCCTCGGTTAAAACATGATTCTGAATTTTTATACCATTTAATGTTAGAAGCTTATTAAAATAAAACTGATAATTATCATGATTAATAGTATTTCTATCTGTAGCATTTATCATGAGAGGTTTCATATATGCTATAAGTTTAATTATGTCTTCACTTTCTCACTTATCTTTTAAACTAAGAGCTTGTAAATCAAGGAAACCAACTCTCGAGCCATATATCATAGTTCTATTACTATTAATAATAATAAAAGTATTCTCTTTCCTATTATATTTTATTATACCATAGCGAAGTTCATCTGACATTCCAACTGTACGATTATAATGGTTACTATTTAACTCACTAATTATTAAGTCATTTCACAACTCACTATTTAACTCACTAAGTCATGTTCACATTTAGATATTTCATTAAAATTTTTAAATAGATCAGCTCTATTATTAGTTGTTAAATAAATAGTATCACAACTCATTCTGCACGTATTATCTATCTGAGCAGGTTTATGACACATT
Source organism: Convolutriloba macropyga (assembly GCF_964194025.1). Taxonomy (NCBI): domain Eukaryota; kingdom Metazoa; phylum Xenacoelomorpha; order Acoela; family Convolutidae; genus Convolutriloba; species Convolutriloba macropyga. The sequence continues at coordinate 12,022 of NW_027450874.1, forward strand.
ACAATCATTTGAATAATATAATGTCTTCCTTTTGTAAAATAATTATTTATATCCTAATTTAACCTATCACCCATATCATCAAGAACAATTACACCTCTTTGAATTTTTAAATATTATTTGTTGTGATCATATTTACATCACATTTATTAAATCCAATATAAAACTCACCAGTCTCAGGATCTATCCAATCTCTATCATCTTTACATACTATTACTATTTTTTTAGCTTGATCGGTGAACGAACTTCGCAGATCTGGGTTTTGGTCTTGGTTTTCGTCTTGGTCTTGGTCCAAGTATAACTTTAATATTGTCTAATAAAATATGTGTTGCCTGTACCAGTTCCACCATAAAAAATGGTGTGTAATCGTGATTTTTCATAATCAAATCTAACTAGACTCCTATTCATAAATCAACCAAAGTTTTCTTCTAGTTTTTTATATTTACTCGGTATTGAATCATATATCATGTAACAAATTCCAATTATTAAAATAAAAATAAAAACTGCACTACCTGTCTCCACTTTTATATATAAAATATAGACCTGGACTTAGACTTAGACTTATACTTAGACTTATAAAATGATAGAATTTTCTTTTAAATTCATCAAATAAAAATGCTTATCCTAAATTTTGAGGAATTCAATATAAATTCAATATTGATAGTAGTGCTATGAGTGATATCAGAATAAAAGATATAGGAAAAGATATAAGTCTAACACCAATTGAAATAGTAATGAGAGATCAAACTCCAGATAGTGTTACCAATCCTAACTCCAACGTTATTGTAAATCTACATCCAACTGATTGTACACATTGGGTTTTAGTTATAAGAAGAGACGGTGGTCCTATGTATTACTTTGACAGTTTTGGTGTTGAGACCCCACCACTATTTTTAGAAGAATATCTTGATCTAGGCTCTAATGAGAGAATACAACAATATGAGGAATCTTATTTTGGGGCTTATTGTTTATATATGATCTATCTTATTGATAGAGGATTAAAGATTAACAATGCTTTGAATGTTCTAGTTAATCAATGTAAATATCCGGGGATATAAAATGAGTTTTTTTGTTTAGGTTGTAGTAAAGATAATATTAATGATAATGATCTACGAAGTAGCTTTGCTAATAATGATAATAATAATGATCTACGAAGTAGCTTTGCTAATAATGTTAATGTAAATGATAATGTTAATGTTAATGATAATGATATTGATAATGATAATGATGATGATAATGGTAATGTTAAGGATAATAATAATGTTAATGATAATAATAATGATAATGATAATGTTAATGTTAATGTTAATCAGGGAACCTGCTTTGCAGATGATCTACGGAGTAGCTTTGCTATTAAAGATAATTTTTTCTATCTATTTGATGAAAAACATCAAAAGGGTAAGCCTAACTATAAAGAATGTACACGTAGTGGGTTCACCGAGCCACGTAGTGGCAACTTCGTAGATCATAGTAACAATATCTCTGTAATTATAAATGAAGATCTACAATCATGGCTAAACGATGATAATATAATTACTGAAGCTACACTTTCAGAGAACTTTAGATGTATAATATCAGGTCCACGTGAATGCGGTAAGACATTCTTATTAAAAAAATTAATTTTGGCTAGTATATATTTTGATAAGCTGTACATCATTGGTCCAACTGGTGATCAATATGAAGGTGTAGATAGAATAAATCATAAAGCAGATGTCGGGTTTGTTAAAGATATAAAAGATTTACCATCTCCTGATAAACTACCAAAAGACGAAAGGAAACTAATGGTTTTCGATGATGTTGGAGCCAAAAAACCAGTTATTATTAAATACTTTTGTAGAGGTATTCATAGTAATTGCAATATGATATATCTTAATCAAAATCTATTCACAATAGATAGACAGAGTGTTAGAGAGAATTGTAATCTAATTATTTTATTTGAACAAAGAGGTAAAGCCCTCATATCTATATATCAAGATTTCTTTAATAATGTTGAACTTAGTTATAATGATTTTGCTAATATATGTAATAAGGTATGGAACGAGCCTTATAATTATATTGCCATTGAAATAATTAAAAATAAAAATATTAATGGTAAACAAAGAATTAATTGGGATCGGAGAGTTTTGTAGTATAAGTTGAGAAAAAGTTAAATGGGTATAACTAAACTACTATTTAAAAACAGATTGCAATTGAATATTATGCTAATGCTATATATGTAACTAATTAAATTTAATTATAATTAATTATAAATATCGTGGAGGGGTTTCTATTATAATTTGTTCATGATTTACATGTATAATGTTTAAATCTAAATAATGATATATGTTTATAAATATTACAAATTCTACATGTTAAATATTGATTAGGATCAGATTAATGATATTGCAGGTGTTCTAGTTTTTCTCTGTATGTCACACTTTTATTACATATAAAACATTTAAATGGTTTACCCTGGCACCAATCACAACAATGGCTCCAGGGTTTGTTTTTATAACTCTCAAATTTAGTACTAAACATTTTTTATGGGACAAATATTATTTCAAATTTGATCAATCTATGTTCATATTTATTTTTATAGTTATATTTATATTTATATCTCAATCTATATCTATATCCTGATTATACATTAAATCGAATGTAAAGTAAAACTTAATATATCACCATTAAAGTCTATAGGTCTTCCATGCTCATCTTTAATATGAAACTCTATATACTCTATTCTATCTTTTGTTACATTTTGATATAAGGTATTAGTTGGTATAATATTTATCAAGTAACCTGGTGGTTCAGTTAGATAAAAAGTATATAATATATCTGTATCTTTACCATTATCTTTAGCTCCAGATATAATATTGCAATGAATGTTAATAGTTTTGAAACCTATAATATCAACAATTTTAATTGTAGTATACTTATTTTTTAAATATATTTGTTTATCAAATCCTAGTAATGAAGCTACCGAGTTTTCTACATCAAATTTAATAATACCGTGTAACACTTCCCTTTTACATTTCATTGTATTTTTATCTTCTATTGAAACATTACTATTTGTTTCTTGTTTTATTATATCTACCATATCGGTCAACTCATATGACCCTGGCGGTATAATAAACATTTTGGTATAATAAACATTCAGTTATATTAAACACCGAATTATAAACAGATAATCTAATTAAACCTAATTTTGATGAGTTAAGTATAGGTTCACTAATGTTAAACTTTTCTGTTGGCTTTCTAAAGTTAAGTGTATGCTCTTTTTTAGTTTTAGTTAGAGTTTCATGTATCGTTTGTAGTTCCCATAAGATTAAGTTGTCAGTCATTTTTTATATAGAAATATTAGATTAGGTAATTTAAAAGCTAAATTTTTATCTAATAATAATGAATTTCAATTTGGATACTTCTTATGGTTATAATAATGATATACACAAAAGTAAGATTATAAAATATAAACCTAATAATCTAGCAACAATGAATACGGTTGATACTAATATTAATATCATTCTCAATAGAGAAGAGAATCATTTAAATTTGAGTGACTCATATCTATAGATAGAGTTTGTCGTATCAGATGATGCTGGTGGTGTATTTGCTAATGATGCTAATATCAGATTAGTTAACTATGGTATGATGGCCTTGTTTAGTTCAGTTAAGCATGAAACTAGTGGTGGTAGGACTATTGAATATATAGACCATTGTCATCCTAATCTATTGATGTATAAGTTGTTAACTAGTACTGATGATGAATATGAGAGTGGTTTTGTCAGAAATAAAGACAACAGGAATAGCCAAATCAAAGTTGATCATGTAGCTGCAGAACCTGCAGAACGAGGTCATATGTATATGATGATTATGATGAGTGATCTATTTGATTTTGTAAATGATTTAGAAAAGATTATATATTGTTTAGGATTTAAACTAATATTAAAAAGAATTAATAATGATTGGGCTCTATATAAAATTAATGCTGGTGGTGGTGTTGTTGCTAATGATGCTAATATAGAAATTAGAGATATGTCATGGTGTGTGCCTAGTATTGATCCTAGTAATGATAATAGATTTATTGTGCAGAAAGGATTAAATAAAAAGAATAATGTAGACTTTAGCTAATATAACAGAACGAGATTTTATAAGAACGTACCCAATGCCACTAACTTCTTATTTGGTCTAGGTAGGGAAAGTGGTATGGAGAGACCTCAATATATAATAACTGCTTTTGAGAATAATAATGTTAATGAACAAACTCATGATGCAAGTACATTTCATATAATGAATGTAACTGAATGTTATTGTAAGATTGGTAGTGAGTTTTATCCCGAGAATAAAATGAATATTAACTATGGTACCAATAATTATAATGAGGCTTTTAAAGAGATTGTTAGCTTTAATAAAGATTATAATGGGCTACCGCATAAAATAAAACCATATATAAATCATAGAACATTCAAAAGTAATTATAGAATAAATGTATTCGATACTAGATATCAAAGTGGTCATATAGGCCAACAACCAATGCAAGTTAATTTCAAATTTAGTGCTGTAGTTGCTGATGTTATATGTCATGCATTAGTATTAACTAGAAAGGTTATTAGTGTTCATAGTGATGGTAATAAGATGGTTGATATAGTATCATAATTATAATTATAGTTAATGACTTATTCAATGACTAAATCAATGACTAAATCAATGACCAAATCAATGACTAAATCAATGACTAAATCAATGATAGTCAAACTATTTCCTACTAGTCTTAACAAAACCTTTAATTGTATCCAGTTTCTTTTTATTATCTAGAGTCAATCCCTTAGCTTCATGTTCAGTTTTAGGCTTTGGCTTAATCTTAGCCTTAGGTAATGGTTTAGATTAGGCTTATTCATAACAGCAAAAGGATTATACTTTTTAACTTCCATTATTTTTTTATATAGAAATGTGTCTTTTAAATAAGTTCAAAACTTGTTCTTATTGTGTTGGTGGCGGACATTATAGTGGTACTAATAATATAAGTGGAGCTATTACTTCAAAGGGTACTAAAATGTTAAGAGGATCCTGCACTAAATAAAGA
>NW_027450875.1:0-18282 GCF_964194025.1 Convolutriloba macropyga
ACTAGTAACAGCACAGTACTAATCACATATCGTTCTACAGTTTGCAGACAACTTTCACATGTTGATGTTTCAGCTTTCGCCTACTAGAAACAACATAATACTCGCTGTATACATTTGTAGTTCTCTATGTAACTTTCATGTGAAGAAGTTTCGCCAGTCTTTTTGACTGTCTCAAATCTGAGTCATGCTTAGGCTACTAGTTGCTTCATAGTACTTATCGCCTCGAGATCATTGAACAAAACTTGATTTTCACATGTTGCTGTTTCAGCTTCCGCTTACTAGAAACAACATAATACTAGTCTCATTAAGTTCCGTCTCTTTGCAATTTTCTTATGAAGAAAATTCGCCATCACAATGACTCCAGCAGTTCTTGATCAAGGAATGCAATCATTGATCAGAATGCTATTATTTGAATCGGTTCTGCTTTAAGTGTTCCAATTTTATTGGAAGCACCAACAATAGAACATCAATGTGTTCAATCGAGAGTTATATAACCCTGAATCGGACGCAGTCAACAGCCGAAGCCGAGACCGCCTTTTGCGTTAGAGAGGTCGGTAAACAAATCTTGCGATTCATACCGAATTAACACATATAGCTGTGCTCCTCTTCGTAAAGCGAGCCAAGTGATCCCCTGTTGAAGGATGTATTTGGACCAATCTAGTAGCATTTGGTTTCCAACAAGCTCTCCCAAGTTAGCTTACTTATTGGGCTTTTCAACCAATTCGGTTGGCTACAAGCATCATCAAAGTACTAGCCACAGTTTGATCGCAAAATTCTACGACTTTCACATGTTGATGTTTCGGCTTGCGCTTAGCCTACTATAAGCAACATAATACTAGTCATATCATAGAGCGTGATCAGCTTGTGACGTTCTCATGATGAAGTTTCACCAACAGTGTCTCACTTCGAGCTTAAATCCAGCTACTAGTAACTACACAGTACTGACTGCAACGATAACTTTTATCTATACCTTTCACATGCTGCGCTTTCGGCCAGGGCCTACTAACGTCAACATAATACTCGATATAAACTTTTGTTCATGATGCAGCTTCCCCATGCAGAAGTTTCGCCTTCAAATGCTCTCTTGGCCATATGACGTAAGAAAAGGTTACTAGTAACATCACAGTACTAGCCACAGTTTGATTGCAAAATTCTACGACTTTCACATGTTGATGTTTCGGCTTGCGCTTAGCCTACTAGAAGCAACATAATACTAGTCATATCATAGAGCGTGATCAGCTTGTGACGTTCTCATGATGAAGTTTCACCAACAGTGTCTCATTTCGAGCTTAAATCCAGCTACTAGTAACTACACAGTACTGACTGCAACGCTAACTTTTATCTATACCTTTCACATGCTGCGCTTTCGGCCAGGGCCTACTAACGTCAACATAATACTCGATATAAACTTTTGTTCATGATGCAGCTTCCCCATGCAGAAGTTTCGCCTTCAAATGCTCTCTTGGCCATATGACGTAACACAAGGTTACTAGTAACATCACAGTACTAGCCACAATTTGATCGCAAAATTCTACGACTTTCACATGTTGATGTTTCGGCTTGCGCTTAGCCTACTATAAGCAACATAATACTAGTCATATCATAGAGCGTGATCAGCTTGTGACGTTCTCATGATGAAGTTTCACCAACAGTGTCTCACTTCGAGCTTAAATCCAGCTACTAGTAACTACACAGTACTGACTGCAACGATAACTTTTATCTATACCTTTCACATGCTGCGCTTTCGGCCAGGGCCTACTAACGTCAACATAATACTCGATATAAACTTTTGTTCATGATGCAGCTTCCCCATGCAGAAGTTTCGCCTTCAAATGCTCTCTTGGCCATATGACGTAAGAAAAGGTTACTAGTAACATCACAGTACTAGCCACAGTTTGATTGCAAAATTCTACGACTTTCACATGTTGATGTTTCGGCTTGCGCTTAGCCTACTAGAAGCAACATAATACTAGTCATATCATAGAGCGTGATCAGCTTGTGACGTTCTCATGATGAAGTTTCACCAACAGTGTCTCATTTCGAGCTTAAATCCAGCTACTAGTAACTACACAGTACTGACTGCAACGCTAACTTTTATCTATACCTTTCACATGCTGCGCTTTCGGCCAGGGCCTACTAACGTCAACATAATACTCGATATAAACTTTTGTTCATGATGCAGCTTCCCCATGCAGAAGTTTCGCCTTCAAATGCTCTCTTGGCCATATGACGTAACACAAGGTTACTAGTAACATCACAGTACTAGCCACAATTTGATCGCAAAATTCTACGACTTTCACATGTTGATGTTTCGGCTTGCGCTTAGCCTACTAGAAGCAACATAATACTAGTCATATCATGGAGCGTGATCAGCTTGTGACGTTCTCATGATGAAGTTTCACCAACAGTGTCTCATTTCGAGCTTAAATCCAGCTACTAGTAACTACACAGTACTGACTGCAACGATAACTTTTATCTATACCTTTCACATGCTGCGCTTTCGGCCAGGGCCTACTAATGTCAACATAATACTCGATATAAACTTTTGTTCATGATGCAGCTTCCCCATGCAGAAGTTTCGCCTTCAAATGCTCTCTTGGCCATATGACGTAACACAAGGTTACTAGTAACATCACAGTACTAGCCACAATTTGATCGCAAAATTCTACGACTTTCACATGTTGATGTTTCGGCTTGCGCTTAGCCTACTAGAAGCAACATAATACTAGTCATATCATAGAGCTTGATCAGCTTGTGACATTCTCATGATGAAGTTTCACCAACAGTGTCTCATTTTGAGCTTAAATCCAGCTACTAGTAACTACACAGTACTGACTGCAACAATAACTTTTATCTATACCTTTCACATGCTGCGTTTTCGGCCAAGGCCTACTAACGTCAACATAATACTCGATATAAAATTTTGATCATGATGCAGCTTTCCCATGCAGAAGTTTCGCCTTCAAATGCTCTCTTGGCCATATGACGGAACACCAGGTTACTAGTAACATCACAGTACTAGCCACAGTTTGATTGCAAAATTCTACGACTTTCACATGTTGATGTTTCGGCTTGCGCTTAGCCTACTAGAAGCAACATAATACTAGTCATATCATAGAGCGTGATCAGCTTGTGACGTTCTCATGATGAAGTTTCACCAATAGTGTTTCATTCGAATTGGTTCTGCTTTAAGCTCTCCAATTGTTTTGGATGAACCAGTTTTGCCCTTCGAAGCCACTTTTGTGAGCTTTTGTGGGTCTTTACCAAGAGGATATACCTCAAGGCCTCTTTCAATTCCTTTAAGTTCTTTCAACTCCTTTACAGTTTCTAGGTTCACATAGCTGCAAACCTTATTTCTAGTTTTAAGTCTGGCCAACTTGGGGAGAGTTGGTGCAGACCGTGACCAATTCTAGTAGGATGCCACAACAAGAATGTGATCAACTTAGCTTGTCGATGAACCTGCCCCACATTCAAACAACTCTATCGCCTTTTCCTCGTATAGTTATATGCGAGGGCCTCTCATAGAGAGCGCTGTTAGCAACCTTTTCCACATAGACGATAAAGTTGTGAGTGTTTTGCACATGGCTGTTGTCATCACCACGTGACGAGTCAACTCAGCTTGACTCTCTACACTCCGACAAGCTTTGCACATACGCCTTTAGTTCAGTATGTGTCTTTAATCTGACTCCGGTGCCTCAAGCCGGAAAAATTGTCAGATTATGATCATTATCGGTTAGTCATCCCGATGCAAGATCGTATCGTACTGTCTTTGTCTACCTCCAGATTCCGAAGAACAGGAGGAGACTCTCCCAGACCTACATATCTGGGAGAATGTTCAGAGGGCGAGAAGCTGTGGATTACTCTCCCCTAAGAACTGACTAAACTTTACCCTCGTCCAAGGTAAGTTTATTTTAGCTAGCCTTCTATGTAAAGGATCTGAGGCTAAGCTGTGTTTTTTCGAGCCTTTGGCTCGGAGCAAGTTCAGTGGGCGCCCCGAGTAGCTCAACTCTTTCCCACTGAACAGCGCAACGCTCTGTCACTCGCTGGGATTTTTGCGTGTCGGTTCTAACCACGCGACTTGTGGACCTTTTTAGGCCTTTCTCATTCACAAGTCTATAGCTGGGCTTCTATAACCCAGCTTCTGAGATCTAGATAGCTGCAGTTCTGCTAGGCTGCTTTTGCTAACTAGTCTCCCTTTAAGCAGTCCCTTGCCATGACTGCTGAACTATGTATCCACACAAGTAGTTTTTGAGCTCGATACATAATTCGAGATTGGTTGCCAAGCAATCTCTAGCGACAGAGCGTCATGCGCACTACAGACATGGCCTCTACCAGCAGCCATGCCCGAAGGAATCAATCACTGATCCTTCCGCAGGTTCCCCTACGGAAACCTTGTTACGACTTTTACTTCCTCTAGACAATTAAGCTCGATCCGCTTCATCCCGTTGCCGGAGACCGAAGTCCCAACAGTAGGAATTTGCAATTCTTGCTTAACTATCCAATCAGTAGTAGCGACGGGCGGTGTGTACAAAGGGCAGGGACGTAATCCCTATGAGTTGTTGACTCATAAGTACCAGGAATTCCTGGTTCACGTCTGCAAGTTACAACAGACGATCCCCTTGAAGCGCTGTACTTTTCTCTGATTGCCCAGTCCATTTCGGACCAAGGGCTGAGTACTCAATCTAAAAGTACACAGTGTAGCGCGCGTGCAGTCCAGAACATCTAAGGGCATCACAGACCTGTTATAGCCTCACTTCATCTGCGGTATTTAATTCCGCATAGTTCCTCTAAGAAGTGTTTGAATTCACATATAGTGAATTTCATTATTTAGATGGAGAAGATCTCGTTCGTTATCGGAATTAACCAGACAGATCACTCCACTAACTAAGAACGGCCATGCACCACCGCCCATATAATCATGAAAGATATTCAATCTGTCAATCCTTAAGATGTCTGGACCGGGTGAGTTTTCCCGTGTTGAGTCAAATTAAGCCGCAGGCTCCACTCCTGGTGGTGCCCTTCCGTCAATTCCTTTAAGTTTCGATTTTGCAACCATACTTCCCCCGGAACCAATAAACTTTGGTTTCCCGGTTAATCTCTTGCCAAGTCAAGATCGACTTTGACAAATTGTAGGTTGGTATAGTTTATGGTCAGAATTACGAGGGTATCTAATCCTCTTCAATACTCTGACTTTCGTTCTTGATTAATGAAAACATTCTTGGCAAATGCTTTCGCAGTAGTTTGTCTTGCCACGATCCAAGAATTTCACCTCTAACGTAGCAATACAAATGCCCCCGTCTGTTCCTTTCAATCATTACCGCACTCAGCCAACCGGCATCAATCGAGTAGCGGGTCATTCTCCATTATTCCATGCTTTATTATTCGATCCCAAAGGATGCTTTGAACACTCTAATTTTCTCAGGGTGAAAACACCGTTTCCACAGTTCGTCACATTTAAGTGCAAACTATTTCTTCGATGCGAAGGATGAGCGGAACGAGTCAACAGATTTAACTGAAGACCATGTTGCCGTTCTACTCAAACAGATCCAACTATGAGCTTTTTAAACGCAGCAACTATTGCATACGCTTGTAGAGGCTGGTATTACCGCGGCTGCTGGCACCAGACTTGCCCTCTACTCGTTCATCAATGGAGCTTTTAAGTCCATTCCATTCTGATTACAAACCATAAAGGTTCATATCATTATTTCTAGTCACTACCTCCTCGTGCGGAGAGTGGGTAATTTGCGTGCCTGCTGCCTTCCTTGGATGTGGTAGCCGTTTCTAAGGCTCCCTCTCCGGAATCGAACCCTGATTCCCCGTTACCCGTCACAACCATGGTAGTCCGTTACACTACCATCATAGGTTGATAGGTCAGAAATTCGGAAGTTCCGTCCCCAAGCCGAAGCTATCTGGGATCTTTCAGTTACTAGGACTCATCACGGGATGTGTCTGTACTTAGCAAATCACCCGGTGTAGTCTTGTAAAAGTCTCCGACAGTGTCGGACAATCAGCATGCATTAGCTGCAGGGTTACCGCAGTTATTCATTTAGCTTGCAAATCAACTAATAGATAGTAACTGATTTAATGAGCCATTCGCGGTTCCACTTTTTCAAGCTTCGCTTGCACATGCATGGCTTAGTCTTTCAGACAAGCATATGGCAACTGACAGGATCAATCAGTTTAATTGTACTTTGAACAATCTTTCGATTTGTTCGAATTTAGAAAGACATAGCCTTGCGGCCTCGTCAATCTTGCTTTGAGCTTTTTAAATCACGAAGAGTTTCAATGCATGCTTTGGCATGGCTACTAGTTACTACACAGTACTCTACACACTTAGAGTTACCCACGATTACACATTTCACATGCTGATGTTTCGGCTCGCGCGTACTAGAAACAGCATAATACTATGTGTACTGGTAGATAGCGCTCTGTGAGCATTTCCCATGAGCAGGTTTTGCCCTCCAAATCTCTGTTCTACTGTTACCAATACCGGCTAACAACTGTATCATACTAGGGAGAATTGACTCATGATTTAAAAACCAGATGTTCACATGTCGATGTTTCGGCTCTCGCCTACTAGAAACAACATAATACTAGTCTGTTAAAAATCTCAATCACGCCGCCTCTTCAGATACAGAAGTTTTACCTTTTATTGGTTAGAGAACAGCTTTCCAGCTGTCGACATGGTTACTAGTAACAACACCGTACTCAACACAAAAACTTTTCAACTTCACAACTTTCACATGCTGATGTTTCTGCTTTCGCATACTAGAAACAGCATAATACTTATTGTTTTGTCAAGTAATTTGTGTGTCTTTCCCATGTGAAGTTTCACCGGTCAACAATGTTTCCCTGACCAATTACGGCTACTAGTAGCTGTATAATACTAGGGAAAATGATTGAGGATTTAATATCAGATTTTCACATGTTGATGTTTCGGCTTTCGCCTACTAGAAACAACATAATACTAGTCTGCTAAGAAATCTCGCTCAAATTGCCTTTTCACATACAGAAGTTTCACCTTCTATTGGTTAGAGAACAGTTCTCAGCTGTCGACATGGTTACTAGTAACAACATCGTACTCAACACAAAAATTCTTCAACTTCACAACTTTCACATGCTGATGTTTCTGCTTTCGCGTACTAGAAACAGCATAATACTTATTGCTTTGTCAAGAAGTGTGTGTGTCTTTCCCATGCGAAAGTTTCACCGGTCAGCAATAATTGCCGTGTCCAATTAAGGTTACTCATAGCTGTATAATACTAGGGAAAATGATTGAGGATTTAATATCAGATTTTCACATGTTGATGTTTCGGCTTTCGCCTACTAGAAACAACATAATACTAGTCTGCTAATAAATCTCGCTCAAATTGCCTTTTCACATACAGAAGTTTCACCTCTTCTTGGTCACTGTACAGATGATGCTGTCTGTTCTTTATTTGGTTCTGCTTATTATAAGGAGGGGCATCACTCCTTCCTCCTTGGTTTGCATGCATTAAGCCTGCTTTGTGAAAAGCGTATCTTTCTAGCTTTTCTTCGCCTTACTCGAGTAGGACGATACAATCCAGACATTAGTCAGTCTTGGTGTAAAGTCACTGAGTATTATTCGGTTCTGCTTTATTCAGCAATATGCTGTATAATTGTTGTAATTTGCGAACATATTTGTTCTCAGTTCCGAACTACTAGCGACGACAGATTACCAGCGGTCATGAGCCATCAAGGTAGTTCTTTGGTGCATCAAGTAGAGAGGTGCCATCAAACAACACTTCCCTAATAATGCTACACACATAGAATTTGCTACAGTGCAGCTTTTTACTTTGCAAAATTTGCGCACAAATTTTGCATAGAATAAATGTTTTATCAAGATTTTTAGATCCCCTCCCTTGAGAGAACGTTACTCCTTTAAGTGAACACCCCGCGGCGTCCTGTTGTTATTGCTTATAACCATTTCGCAAGCCGGAGGCATAATGCACTACGCAAGCCGCTACTTTGGCACAGAGGCACCTAGTTTTACACCCGGGACTTCAGGTGGCCCAGTTTTACACCCAGTACAGCGGTGCCAGTTGGTAACCCGGTGGATCCTCGGAGACCAGACATGATCATAGATCAAACCCGATGTATGCTACTCCTGAACGTATAGTATCTCCACTGTGCAATGAAATTATCGTTCGTTTCGGGCCTTCCTATACGTTCAGCAGACAATCGCTAGGAATTCACCTCGTGACCCGTGGTGACCACACTGGATTTCAAGTTTATTGATTTGGACAGACCTGTCATTTATTTTGCTTTTCAGCTTCAGTTCTGCTCGATCTAGCTTGCCTAAGGCTTGATCTCGCTTTGCTCACCCCTGTAGGAGCCTCTACTAGTACCACTCGGAGTAATGGGGAATCCACCAGACCTAATCGATGAATGCCATCAAACAACAAACATCATACCCGGCTTCATCAGGCATATTTTATTACTTCCGAGAGGTACTTTAGTATCAGATCTTTCTCCATGCCTCTTATGAGGACCCGTCAGACCTTTCGGTTTATCGTTTAGCTTCAGTCCTGCTCGATCTAGCTTTCCCAAGGCTCGATCTAGCTCTATTCGCCCCACTAGAGGGCTCTCTAAGACCCCTCGGTCTTAGTGTTAGCTCCGGTACTGCTCGGTCGTGCTTGCTGAAGGCCCGACCCAGCTTTAGTTAGATTCTCGTACTTTCTCTTGGCCTCTCTAGGAGGACCAGACAGACCTCTCGGTCTATCGTTTAGCTTCAGTCCTGCTCGATCTAGCTTGCCCAAGGCTTGATCAAGCTCTATTCGCCCCGCTAGAGGGCTCTCTAAGACCCCTCGGTCTTAGTGTTATCTTCTGTAATGCCTAACCAAGCTTACTACAGGCCTTGGTCAGGTCTTTATCGGTCACCGATTAGTAACAGACCAATCATAGGGCCTTCCACCCTATCCGGGTTGAGGTCTTTAGTCCAGCCATATTTTGACAAGACACCTCTCCCTAATAATGCCCCACACATAGAATTACTGTCCATGCAGTATTTAACTTGTGTTTTTTTCTAAAATTTGATTTTCACTTTTTGGAGGTTCATTTGCTCCTCTGACACTCTTTCAGCTTCAATCTTACTCGATCTAGCTTTCCCAAGGCTCGATCTAGCTCTATTCGCCCCACTAGAGGGCTCTCTAAGACACTTCGGTCTTAGTGTTAGCTCCGGTCTTGCTCAATCGTGCTTGCTGAAGGCGCGATCAAGCTTTAGTTAGCTTCTCGTACTTCCTCTTGGCCTCTCTAGGAGGACCAGACAGACCTCTCGGTCTATCGTTTAGCTTCAGTCCTGCTCGATCTAGCTTTCCCAAGGCTCGATCTAGCTCTATTCGCCCTGCTAGAGGGCTCTCTAAGACCCCTCGGTCTTAGTGTTAGCTCCGGTACAGCTCGGTCGTGCTTGCTGAAGGCCCGATCAAGCTTTAGTTAGATTCTCGTACTTTCTCTTGGCCTCTCTAGGAGGACCAGACAGACCTCTCGGTCTATCGTTTAGCTTCAGTCCTGCTTGATCTAGCTTTCCCAAGGCTCGATCTAGCTCTATTCGCCCTGCTAGAGGGCTCTCTAAGACCCCTCGGTCTTAGTGTTAGCTCCGGTACAGCTCGGTCGTGCTTGCTGAAGGCCCGATCAAGCTTTAGTTAGCTTCTCGTACTTTCTCTTGGCCTCTCTAGGAGGACCAGACAGACCTCTCGGTCTATCGTTTAGCTTCAGTCCTGCTCGATCTAGCTTTCCCAAGGCTCGATCTAGATCTATTCGCCCTGCTAGAGGGCTCTCTAAGACCCCTCGGTCTTAGTGTTAGCTCCGGTACAGCTCGGTCGTGCTTGCTGAAGGCCTGATCAAGCTTTAGTTAGCTTCTCGTACTTTCTCTTGGCCTCTCTAGGAGGACCAGACAGACCTTTCGGTCTCTTGCTTAGCTTCAGTCCTGCTCGATCTAGCTTTCCCAAGGCTCGATCTAGCTCTATTCGCCCCGCTAGAGGGCTCTCTAAGACCCCTCGGTCTTAGTGTTAACTCCTGTAATGCCTAACCAAGCTTACTGCAGGCCTTGGTCAGGTCTTTATCGGTCACCGATTAGTAACAGACCGATCATGGGGCCTTCCACCCTATCCGGGTTGAGGTCTTTAGTCCAGCCATATTTTGACAAGACACCTCCCCCTAATAATGCCCCACACATAGAAATACTGTCCATGCAGTATTTAACTTGTGTTTTTTCTAAAATTTGATTTTCACTTTTTGGAGGTTCATTTGCTCCTCTGACACTCTTTCAGCTTCAATCTTACTCGATCTAGCTTTCCCAAGGCTCGATCTAGCTCTATTCGCCCCACCAGAGGGCTCTCTAAGACACTTCGGTCTTAGTGTTAGCTCCGGTCTTGCTCAATCGTGCTTGCTGAAGGCGCGATCAAGCTTTAGTTAGCTTCTCGTACTTTCTCTTGGCCTCTCTAGGAGGACCAGACAGACCTCTCGGTCTATCGTTTAGCTTCAGTCCTGCTCGATCTAGCTTTCCCAAGGCTCGATCTAGCTCTATTCGCCCCGCTAGAGGGCTCTCTAAGACCCCTCGGTCTTAGTGTTAGCTCCGGTACAGCTCGGTCGTGCTTGCTGAAGGCCCGATCAAGCTTTAGTTGGCTTCTCGTACTTTCTCTTGGCCTCTCTAGGAGGACCAGACAGACCTCTCGGTCTCTTGCTTAGCTTCAGTCCTGCTCGATCTAGCTTGCCCAAGGCTTGATCAAGCTCTATTCGCCCCGCTAGAGGGCTCTCTAAGACCCCTCGGTCTTAGTGTTAGCTCCGGTACAGCTCGGTCGTGCTTGCTGAAGGCCCGATCAAGCTTTAGTTAGCTTCTCGTTTTTTCTCTTGGCCTCTCTAGGAGGACCAGACAGACCTCTCGGTCTATCGTTTAGCTTCAGTCCTGCTCGATCTAGCTTTCCCAAGGCTCGATCTAGCTCTATTCGCCCCGCTAGAGGGCTCTCTAAGACCCCTCGGTCTTAGTGTTAGCTCCGGTACAGCTCGGTCGTGCTTGCTGAAGGCCCGATCAAGCTTTAGTTGGCTTCTCGTACTTTCTCTTGGCCTCTCTAGGAGGACCAGACAGACCTCTCGGTCTATCCTTTAGCTTCAGTCCTGCTCGATCTAGCTTTCCCAAGGCTCGATCTAGCTCTATTCGCCCCGCTAGAGGGCTCTCTAAGACCCCTCGGTCTTAGTGTTATCTCCTGTAATGCCTAACCAAGCTTACTACAGGCCTTGGTCAGGTCTTTATCGGTCACCGATTAGTAACAGACCGATCATAGGGCCTTCCACCCTATCTGGGTTGAGGTCTTTAGTCCAGCCATATTTTGACAAGACACCTCCCCCTAATAATGCCCCACACATAGAATTACTGTTTATGCAGCTTTTCACTTGTGAAATTTTTAATTTTCGCAATTATTATAGAATAAGTGTTTGCGCAGCTTTTCATAGGTCGAGCTCTAGCTAGCTAGCTCAAGCTAGCTAGCTAGCTCAAGCTCAAGCTATCTAGCTCAAGCTCAAGCCAGCTAGCTCAAGCTCAAGCTAGCTAGCTAGCTCAAGCTCAAGCTAGCTAGCTAGCTCAAGCTCAAGCTAGCTAGCTCAAGCTCAAGCTAGCTAGCTCAAGCTCAAGCTAGCTAGCTAGCTCAAGCTCAAGCTCAAGCTAGCTAGCTCAAGCTCAAGCTCAAGCTAGCTAGCTAGCTCAAGCTCAAGCTAGCTAGCTAGCTCAAGCTCAAGCTAGCTAGCTAGCTCAAGCTCAAGCTAGCTAGCTCAAGCTCAAGCTCAAGCTCAAGCTAGCTAGCTAGCTCAAGCTAGCTAGCTAGCTCAAGCTCAAGCTAGCTAGCTAGCTCAAGTTCAAGCTAGCTAGCTAGCTCAAGCTCAAGCTAGCTAGCTAGCTCAAGCTCAAGCTAGCTAGCTCAAGCTCAAGCTAGCTAGCTCAAGCTCAAGCTAGCTAGCTAGCTCAAGCTCAAGCTCAAGCTAGCTAGCTCAAGCTCAAGCTCAAGCTAGCTAGCTAGCTCAAGCTCAAGCTAGCTAGCTAGCTCAAGCTCAAGCTCAAGCTAGCTAGCTAGCTCAAGTTCAAGCTAGCTAGCTAGCTCAAGCTCAAGCTAGCTAGCTCAAGCTCAAGCTAGCTAGCTCAAGCTCAAGCCAGCTAGCTCAAGCTCAAGCTCAAGCTAGCTAGCTAGCTCAAGCACAAGCTAGCTAGCTAGCTCAATCTCAAGCTAGCTAGCTCAAGCTCAAGCTAGCTAGCTCAAGCTCAAGCTAGCTAGCTAGCTCAAGCTCAAGCTCAAGCTAGCTAGCTCAAGCTCAAGCTCAAGCTAGCTAGCTAGCTCAAGCTCAAGCTAGCTAGCTAGCTCAAGCTCAAGCTCAAGCTAGCTAGCTCAAGCTCAAGCTCAAGCTAGCTAGCTAGCTCAAGCTCAAGCTGGCTAGCTAGCTCAAGCTCAAGCTAGCTAGCTAGCTCAAGCTCAAGCTAGCTAGCTCAAGCTCAAGCTCAAGCTCAAGCTAGCTAGCTAGCTCAAGCTAGCTAGCTAGCTCAAGCTCAAGCTAGCTAGCTAGCTCAAGTTCAAGCTAGCTAGCTAGCTCAAGCTCAAGCTAGCTAGCTAGCTCAAGCTCAAGCTAGCTAGCTCAAGCTCAAGCTAGCTAGCTCAAGCTCAAGCTAGCTAGCTAGCTCAAGCTCAAGCTCAAGCTAGCTAGCTCAAGCTCAAGCTCAAGCTAGCTAGCTAGCTCAAGCTCAAGCTAGCTAGCTAGCTCAAGCTCAAGCTAGCTAGCTAGCTCAAGTTCAAGCTAGCTAGCTAGCTCAAGCTCAAGCTAGCTAGCTCAAGCTCAAGCTAGCTAGCTCAAACTCAAGCTAGCTAGCTAGCTCAAGTTCAAGCTAGCTAGCTAGCTCAAGCTCAAGCTAGCTAGCTAGCTCAAGCTCAAGCTAGCTAGCTCAAGCTCAAGCTAGCTAGCTCAAGCTCCAGCTAGCTAGCTAGCTCAAGCTCAAGCTCAAGCTAGCTAGCTCAAGCTCAAGCTCAAGCTAGCTAGCTAGCTCAAGCTCAAGCTAGCTAGCTAGCTCAAGCTCAAGCTAGCTAGCTAGCTCAAGTTCAAGCTAGCTAGCTAGCTCAAGCTCAAGCTAGCTAGCTCAAGCTCAAGCTAGCTAGCTCAAGCTCAAGCCAGCTAGCTCAAGCTCAAGCTCAAGCTAGCTAGCTAGCTCAAGCACAAGCTTGCTAGCTAGCTCAAGCTCAAGCTAGCTAGCTCAAGCTCAAGCTAGCTAGCTCAAGCTCAAGCTAGCTAGCTCAAGCTCAAGCTCAAGCTAGCTAGCTAGCTCAAGCACAAGCTTGCTAGCTAGCTCAAGCTCAAGCTAGCTAGCTCAAGCTCAAGCTAGCTAGCTCAAGCTCAAGCTAGCTAGCTAGCTCAAGCTCAAGCTCAAGCTAGCTAGCTCAAGCTCAAGCTCAAGCTAGCTAGCTGGCTCAAGCTCAAGCTAGCTAGCTAGCTCAAGCTCAAGCTAGCTAGCTAGCTCAAGCTCAAGCTAGCTAGCTCAAGCTCAAGCTCAAGCTAGCTAGCTAGCTCAAGCTAGCTAGCTAGCTCAAGCTCAAGCTAGCTAGCTAGCTCAAGTTCAAGCTAGCTAGCTAGCTCAAGCCCAAGCTAGCTAGCTAGCTCAAGCTCAAGCTAGCTAGCTCAAGCTCAAGCTAGCTAGCTCAAGCTCAAGCTAGCTAGCTAGCTCAAGCTCAAGCTCAAGCTAGCTAGCTCAAGCTCAAGCTCAAGCTAGCTAGCTAGCTCAAGCTCAAGCTAGCTAGCTAGCTCAAGCTCAAGCTAGCTAGCTAGCTCAAGTTCAAGCTAGCTAGCTAGCTCAAGCTCAAGCTAGCTAGCTCAAGCTCAAGCTAGCTAGCTCAAGCTCAAGCCAGCTAGCTCAAGCTCAAGCTCAAGCTAGCTAGCTAGCTCAAGCACAAGCTAGCTAGCTAGCTCAAGCTCAAGCTAGCTAGCTCAAGCTCAAGCTAGCTAGCTCAAGCTCAAGCTAGCTAGCTAGCTCAAGCTCAAGCTCAAGCTAGCTAGCTCAAGCTCAAGCTCAAGCTAGCTAGCTAGCTCAAGCTCAAGCTAGCTAGCTAGCTCAAGCTCAAGCTAGCTAGCTCAAGCTCAAGCTCAAGCTAGCTAGCTAGCTCAAGCTCAAGCTAGCTAGCTAGCTCAAGCTCAAGCTAGCTAGCTAGCTCAAGCTCAAGCTAGCTAGCTCAAGCTCAAGCTCAAGCTCAAGCTAGCTAGCTAGCTCAAGCTAGCTAGCTAGCTCAAGCTCAAGCTAGCTAGCTAGCTCAAGTTCAAGCTAGCTAGCTAGCTCAAGCTCAAGCTAGCTAGCTAGCTCAAGCTCAAGCTAGCTAGCTCAAGCTCAAGCTAGCTAGCTCAAGCTCAAGCTAGCTAGCTAGCTCAAGCTCAAGCTCAAGCTAGCTAGCTCAAGCTCAAGCTCAAGCTAGCTAGCTAGCTCAAGCTCAAGCTAGCTAGCTAGCTCAAGCTCAAGCTAGCTAGCTAGCTCAAGTTCAAGCTAGCTAGCTAGCTCAAGCTCAAGCTAGCTAGCTCAAGCTCAAGCTAGCTAGCTCAAACTCAAGCTAGCTAGCTAGCTCAAGTTCAAGCTAGCTAGCTAGCTCAAGCTCAAGCTAGCTAGCTAGCTCAAGCTCAAGCTAGCTAGCTCAAGCTCAAGCTAGCTAGCTCAAGCTCAAGCTAGCTAGCTAGCTCAAGCTCAAGCTCAAGCTAGCTAGCTCAAGCTCAAGCTCAAGCTAGCTAGCTAGCTCAAGCTCAAGCTAGCTAGCTAGCTCAAGCTCAAGCTAGCTAGCTAGCTCAAGTTCAAGCTAGCTAGCTAGCTCAAGCTCAAGCTAGCTAGCTCAAGCTCAAGCTAGCTAGCTCAAGCTCAAGCCAGCTAGCTCAAGCTCAAGCTCAAGCTAGCTAGCTAGCTCAAGCACAAGCTTGCTAGCTAGCTCAAGCTCAAGCTAGCTAGCTCAAGCTCAAGCTAGCTAGCTCAAGCTCAAGCTAGCTAGCTCAAGCTCAAGCTCAAGCTAGCTAGCTAGCTCAAGCACAAGCTTGCTAGCTAGCTCAAGCTCAAGCTAGCTAGCTCAAGCTCAAGCTAGCTAGCTCAAGCTCAAGCTAGCTAGCTAGCTCAAGCTCAAGCTCAAGCTAGCTAGCTCAAGCTCAAGCTCAAGCTAGCTAGCTAGCTCAAGCTCAAGCTAGCTAGCTAGCTCAAGCTCAAGCTAGCTAGCTAGCTCAAGCTCAAGCTAGCTAGCTCAAGCTCAAGCTCAAGCTAGCTAGCTAGCTCAAGCTAGCTAGCTAGCTCAAGCTCAAGCTAGCTAGCTAGCTCAAGTTCAAGCTAGCTAGCTAGCTCAAGCTCAAGCTAGCTAGCTAGCTCAAGCTCAAGCTATCTAGCTCAAGCTCAAGCTAGCTAGCTCAAGCTCAAGCTAGCTAGCTAGCTCAAGCTCAAGCTCAAGCTAGCTAGCTCAAGCTCAAGCTCAAGCTAGCTAGCTAGCTCAAGCTCAAGCTAGCTAGCTAGCTCAAGCTCAAGCTAGCTAGCTAGCTCAAGTTCAAGCTAGCTAGCTAGCTCAAGCTCAAGCTAGCTAGCTCAAGCTCAAGCTAGCTAGCTCAAGCTCAAGCCAGCTAGCTCAAGCTCAAGCTCAAGCTAGCTAGCTAGCTCAAGCTCAAGCTCAAGCTCAAGCTAGCTAGCTAGCTCAAGTTCAAGCTAGCTAGCTAGCTCAAGCTCAAGCTAGCTAGCTCAAGCTCAAGCTAGCTAGCTCAAGCTCAAGCCAGCTAGCTCAAGCTCAAGCTCAAGCTAGCTAGCTAGCTCAAGCTCAAGCTAGCTAGCTCAAGCTCAAGCTAGCTAGCTAGCTAGCTCAAGCTCAAGCTCAAGCTAGCTAGCTCAAGCTCAAGCTCAAGCTAGCTAGCTCAAG
Source organism: Convolutriloba macropyga (assembly GCF_964194025.1). Classification (NCBI taxonomy): domain Eukaryota; kingdom Metazoa; phylum Xenacoelomorpha; order Acoela; family Convolutidae; genus Convolutriloba; species Convolutriloba macropyga. The sequence continues at coordinate 15,912 of NW_027450875.1, forward strand.
CTCAAGCTCAAGCTAGCTAGCTCAAGCTCAAGCTCAAGCTAGCTAGCTCAAGCCCAAGCTCAAGCTAGCTAGCTAGCTCAAGCTCAAGCTAGCTAGCTCAAGCTCAAGCTCAAGCTCAAGCTAGCTAGCTAGCTAGCTCAAGCTCAAGCTCAAGCTAGCTAGCTAGCTCAAGCTCAAGCTAGCTAGCTCAAGCTCAAGCTAGCTAGCTAGCTCAAGTTCAAGCTAGCTAGCTAGCTCAAGCTCAAGCTAGCTAGCTAGCTCAAGCTCAAGCTAGCTAGCTCAAGCTCAAGCTAGCTAGCTCAAGCTCAAGCTAGCTAGCTAGCTCAAGCTCAAGCTCAAGCTAGCTAGCTCAAGCTCAAGCTCAAGCTAGCTAGCTAGCTCAAGCTCAAGCTAGCTAGCTAGCTCAAGCTCAAGCTAGCTAGCTAGCTCAAGTTCAAGCTAGCTAGCTAGCTCAAGCTCAAGCTAGCTAGCTCAAGCTCAAGCTAGCTAGCTCAAACTCAAGCTAGCTAGCTAGCTCAAGTTCAAGCTAGCTAGCTAGCTCAAGCTCAAGCTAGCTAGCTAGCTCAAGCTCAAGCTAGCTAGCTCAAGCTCAAGCTAGCTAGCTCAAGCTCAAGCTAGCTAGCTAGCTCAAGCTCAAGCTCAAGCTAGCTAGCTCAAGCTCAAGCTCAAGCTAGCTAGCTAGCTCAAGCTCAAGCTAGCTAGCTAGCTCAAGCTCAAGCTAGCTAGCTAGCTCAAGTTCAAGCTAGCTAGCTAGGTCAAGCTCAAGCTAGCTAGCTCAAGCTCAAGCTAGCTAGCTCAAGCTCAAGCCAGCTAGCTCAAGCTCAAGCTCAAGCTAGCTAGCTAGCTCAAGCACAAGCTTGCTAGCTAGCTCAAGCTCAAGCTAGCTAGCTCAAGCTCAAGCTAGCTAGCTCAAGCTCAAGCTAGCTAGCTCAAGCTCAAGCTCAAGCTAGCTAGCTAGCTCAAGCACAAGCTTGCTAGCTAGCTCAAGCTCAAGCTAGCTAGCTCAAGCTCAAGCTAGCTAGCTCAAGCTCAAGCTAGCTAGCTAGCTCAAGCTCAAGCTCAAGCTAGCTAGCTCAAGCTCAAGCTCAAGCTAGCTAGCTAGCTCAAGCTCAAGCTAGCTAGCTAGCTCAAGCTCAAGCTAGCTAGCTAGCTCAAGCTCAAGCTAGCTAGCTCAAGCTCAAGCTCAAGCTAGCTAGCTAGCTCAAGCTAGCTAGCTAGCTCAAGCTCAAGCTAGCTAGCTAGCTCAAGTTCAAGCTAGCTAGCTAGCTCAAGCTCAAGCTAGCTAGCTAGCTCAAGCTCAAGCTAGCTAGCTCAAGCTCAAGCTAGCTAGCTCAAGCTCAAGCTAGCTAGCTAGCTCAAGCTCAAGCTCAAGCTAGCTAGCTCAAGCTCAAGCTCAAGCTAGCTAGCTAGCTCAAGCTCAAGCTAGCTAGCTAGCTCAAGCTCAAGCTAGCTAGCTAGCTCAAGTTCAAGCTAGCTAGCTAGCTCAAGCTCAAGCTAGCTAGCTCAAGCTCAAGCTAGCTAGCTCAAGCTCAAGCCAGCTAGCTCAAGCTCAAGCTCAAGCTAGCTAGCTAGCTCAAGCTCAAGCTCAAGCTAGCTAGCTAGCTCAAGTTCAAGCTAGCTAGCTAGCTCAAGCTCAAGCTAGCTAGCTCAAGCTCAAGCTAGCTAGCTCAAGCTCAAGCCAGCTAGCTCAAGCTCAATCTCAAGCTAGCTAGCTAGCTCAAGCTCAAGCTAGCTAGCTCAAGCTCAAGCTAGCTAGCTAGCTAGCTCAAGCTCAAGCTCAAGCTAGCTAGCTCAAGCTCAAGCTCAAGCTAGCTAGCTCAAGCTCAAGCTCAAGCTAGCTAGCTCAAGCTCAAGCTCAAGCTAGCTAGCTCAAGCTCAAGCTCAAGCTAGCTAGCTAGCTCAAGCTCAAGCTAGCTAGCTCAAGCTCAAGCTCAAGCTCAAGCTAGCTAGCTAGCTAGCTCAAGCTCAAGCTCAAGCTAGCTAGCTAGCTCAAGCTCAAGCTAGCTAGCTCAAGCTCAAGCCAGCTAGCTCAAGCTCAAGCTCAAGCTAGCTAGCTAGCTCAAGCTCAAGCTAGCTAGCTCAAGCTCAAGCCAGCTAGCTCAAGCTCAAGCTCAAGCTCAAGCTAGCTAGCTAGCTCAAGCTCAAGCTAGATAGCTAGCTCAAGCTAGCTAGCTAGCTCAAGCTCAAGCTCAAGCTAGCTAGCTAGCTAGCTCAAGCTCAAGCTAGCTAGCTCAAGCTCAAGCCAGCTAGCTCAAGCTCAAGCTCAAGCTAGCTAGCTAGCTCAAGCTCAAGCTAGCTAACTCAAGCTAACTCAGCTAGCTCAAGCTAACTCAAGCTAGCTAAAGCTAACTCAAGCTAACTCAAGCTAACT
>NW_027450876.1:0-26448 GCF_964194025.1 Convolutriloba macropyga
CAAAATTAACAAAAATATTTTTGGTTTTACATTTGCGCAGGGTCATGAATTGTTTGATTTGCCTTGTTTTAATAAAATATATGAAATTTCAGATTTTGTCCTGAAAAATAAATCGTTAAACATTTTAAAATGAATTTGTCGAAATTTGCCAAAGTATAGAGACTTTTAAATAACTGAAACATTCAGCCCTCACTCAGACAATGGCTTTATGCTTTAACTTGCCAACTTGCTAAGTTAGCAAGTAAGAAGACAGATATGCTTCAACTTGCTAAGAAAGTATTGTGGAGTTCAAAGTAATTTGGTAACTTAATTCAATTTTTGACAAAATTATTTTTTTAAGATTTCTCTTTACCAAATTATGTGGTGCATTGGTATTAGGAACAATTAAGCGTTTTAAATAGACTTAAAAAAGAGAAACTCTGGTCATATGGTACAGTTTTCAAAGTCTAATTTAGTTGGCGAGCTATCTTTTAAAGTCTTTAGGCAGTTTTGCTTTTGTGCGCCATTCACAGACAAGTAAAATTTCATAAAAAGATCGATTTATTAAGAGATTCCAATTTTACTTTAGAAGGAGGCCCTATGAATAAAGTTGATATTTTTAGAGAAATATATACGGCTCTACTGGCTTAGACAAGGGTTTCGACACAATTCCTCAGTTTTGGTTGCATTTAAAGTACTTTTGTAATATTACACTTGATTATATTTTAATAAAATTTATTAACTCCTTCTCAATCTCATTTTATTCTCATTAAGGGTCCACTTGGCTATCTGATGAGCTACTTGTAAAATAATTGATCAATGCCTCTTGTGTATTTATGTATATTTATTTGAAAACAACGGTGAGTTTTTGAAATTTAATAAAAAAGATTTCTGTCAACTTGCAACTTAGCCTCAATAGTGAGAGCTCCCATTCTCTTTCCAGAGAAGCGAAATTTAACCAATTAAGTGGTTTCGGGTTTTAACTGATGGTTTGTTTTATGACCTTGTCATTATCAATTAAAAATGGAAGTAACTCTTTTTTCAGTGTTTGCTTTAAATTTTAGTCTCTGGTCACACTATCAAATTAAAGACAGATCCTATTGTCATTTAAATGAGGTCCAAGTTGTATATATATATATATATATATATATATATATATATATATATATATATTTGTTTATATAAATTTCTAATACGTTGTGTGATATCGAGACAAATGAGTGAAATCCTTTAGTACAATTTAAATTACGAGGTGAGTTTCATCTCCAACAAGTGTAATCATTGACAGCAAAAAACATGTGTAGTGTTTTGGTTAATATCATGCGAATTTAATGGTTATTACCATACGAGTTTTGGTTTATCATATGAAATATCATACGAGCTTTAACGAGCGAAAAATATGTGTCGAAACATTCCTCGTAAAATTAAATTGAATTTAAAAAAATTTGCTCGTATATGTTGTTGTTTATGAAATTGCATGAATCGTTTCATGATTTCAAATCTAAGAGAACTCGCACCTGTGGACACGAATATAAACTTAACCAGAAGCTTCTGTTGGCAGTTTTTTCAAATAAAATTGAACGATATATATTTCAAAAATTTTAATGTAATTTTGATTTCCACCCATTTTCTTCTCTTTGTCAACGGCTAACTTTTTCTGAATAACGACAAGTCGCATACATTTTGTTAAACAGCCAGAATTAATTGCTAAAAGTGTATTTGTGTTCCTATAAGGCTTATCGATGCCTTTGTGACTTTGAGGCAAGGTTTTTGTTCAAAATTGTAGTTTTCTTGATGCTGTTCAAAGTGGGTCGTTCTTTTTGATGTCTTGTGACATAGAAGCTTGAGAAATATATTCTATGATTGCTCAAATGAGTTCCAAGTGAACCTAAATAATTTTCCAGTTACTTTGTTTTATCTATAATAGTTTTTCCACGTTATATTACAAAATCTTGTTGTTTATTTTTAAGTCTTGCCAGCATCTATTGTTACTTTGTTGTTTTATGACTTACTATCACTAATAGAGGGTCATATTGGTTATGGATGTATATAGGAATCTAGTTTGGAAATTTTTAATTGAGAGCTGACGGTTCCTACAACTGAAGTTATTTGTTTTCAAAACATTCAATTTTTTTTATTTTTGTTCTTTTTTAATTTATTACCTAGTTGCATTGAGGTACACATTAAATGCCGAAGTAAACATTAAATCGTTTATTTAAGGTTTTATCTGATGCTATTTCGGCTCTTTTACTTTTTTAAAACTGATATTGAGTTTTACACGTGTCTTTAATTTAGTTTTTTTTTCTTCGTCTTTTCTCCTATTATCCTGTACTGCGGCATTATTTATGTCAATTGTATCTGGGTTTATAGCGATCTTTTACTCCTACGCCAATTTTTTCCGAACAATAATCGAGCTTTTGAAGGTTACCTATCACTTCCTTAATTAGTACACAATTAAATCAAAATGTGGATGATCACAGTCGGATCATTATATGTAATTGTACATTAACGAGCCTCCTTGCGTAGAAAACATAGATGTACTTAATTTTTCCAAAATAATCCTAATTATCGATCACAAATTAAATAAGAATCTCGAAAAACGTTTCTCAGATCTACATATGATCTCTTATAGTTCAAACGTAGATACTGAAATCAAATAAGACTTTGAAAAATGATGAAGCATAATTTTGTATTTGGAATTGAGCTCTAAACGTCTTTTAAAAACAAGATCGAGACCTCCACTTGAATGCATATATGGGGTTACAAATTTGGAGCTACATAATCTGAAATTTTCAAATAAAACGCACAATACCGATTTTCTGTAGAAACGCACAATACCGATTCCCTGTTCTAGCTCATTACAATTCAAAAGACAATTTACAGAAGAACTTTTTTGAGGTTTTTGCGGACAACAGCATTAAAAACAAAAACTAGCTTAAAATTATCTTATCATTTCCAATGAAATCTTTTGGAAAATAAATTGTTTTGAGGAGCCATCTTAAGGACTAAGCTATTTTGCAAACTTATTTTTGTATTAGATATGATAGGATAATTTGTACAACTGTTTTCAAATTCTGTTTTTTTACGTGTAAATGGCAAGTTGTTTAAGAGCAATCGTGGAGAATAGTGGCGAATTCATATAAAATTACTCTAGCAACAATACTTTTACAACCTACTGCTTATTACGACTGATAACCCCAACCAAGCCTTACTCCCCAAACTGAGCAGATATACAAAACAACCCCACCACACACAAGGATACAAACACACACACACACACACACACACACACACACACACTCAAAGACACTCGCACAAGCAAACGCAAGAATAGATAACTACTCTCTAGTTCATCATTTTTCCTTTGTACTCACTGGTTAGTATATGAACATAATTTGGTTGAAATTGTGGTAGTACTGCTCGTATATGAACCACTTAATATTCGATCTTGTTTCTTTTGCAATCGTTTTGTAGTCTTTCGTTGTCCTCCGAAAGTTTTCCTCTGAAAGCTTTCACGGCGTTTTGTCAATTTTCAGTAGCTTTCAAGTCCAAAGCTTTAATTGGCAGGCTGTCGCCCTTCTTTTTTTGTACATGTTCAAATCGTTTCTTGAGTCTAATCATGATTTTTTCCCTATGGCTGGCATCTGTGTTTTGTTGAGCGTAAACTGGCTAGTTACGTTCGTCATGTAGGATAAACAAAGTGTTCGATCGAGTTTTTTCTCCACCACTTTGTTTATTGACCATGTCTCTGATCTGTGCAACACTGCTGACGAACTGAACGCACTGTAAAGCTTGTACTTCAGTGATGTCGCTAATTGCTTGTTTTCCACATGTTCGAAAAATCAATGAAATGTTGTCTACTTTCAGTCATTTTATTGCTATTGTTTTTGCTGCAACCTGACGTAGTATACTAGATACTTATAAGCCTCAACGCTCTCCAACTCGGAAGCAGACGCATCCTTCACACTCATATAAAAACCTCTAGTAACGCTGGCTTTTACTACTACAAACACTAGTACTACTTCTACTACAACTACTACAAATACTGCTACTACTACTACTACTACTGCAGCCAACTTGAATTTGGGTAGGGCGTCCCCGGATTCTAAAAATCGTCTGCAGCCGGCGAATTTTGATTATTACGTTCAAATATATACATTTGTTGATGAATTCGATGTCAAATTAGCTAATGACGGAAATGGCCCTAAAAACCCATCAATACTTGAGGAGTTATTGTTACTTGAAATTTAAATTCATTTTTTGTTCAAAGCTGTTTTTTTGGTCTTCCACCATATGAAACACTGTTTTTATTACATAGGGAGTCAGAAAATGAACTCTAGTTTTCGGAACAATTTTTTTTATTCCTGTAGGTGCAATATTTGTTCAGATATTGATCTATAGGAGTAGGAATTTTTTCGCGGCCAAACAGTAAGGGAACGTTAAAACGTAATTTCTCCACGAAAAATAACTTTTTTCAAAATTTTCTTTTTGTTCCTGTCCTGTATGACTAAGTTGTCGACTTTTTGTTCTTATGAAGTTGCTTCAAATGATTCTCAGAAACGACTCAAATTTAGGTTTATTATTTCGGGTTGACCTAATCGAGTGCGCGATGAAGTCACAAGTATCAAAGAAAGGCAAAAGTTGAAAAATGATCAAATAAACCTGAAATTTGGCATGTGGGCATATTTTAGTACTACAACAACGATCCCAAAATCAGAAGCTCCAACATTGCCTAGAAAGCGAGAAAAATCGTGTCAAAAAATTTGCTCCGAAATATGGGTACCGGCTAAAATCTATCTCTTGGCCGCTTTGGCATAATTTTTTACTCAATGTTTTTTTCCTGATATTGTTTGATGTTCCGGGTATCCAAAGATATTATCTACGAGGGAACCAAAAGGGCCATATTTTAGAAGAAATATAAATCTTTTTTGCGGGCTTCGAAAACATTGAAAGAAAACAAGATTGTTGTGAAAAAATGCAAAAACGCGGCCATTCCAAAATCTTGCGTCCCAGTTTATTAAAAATTATCAAAAAGAACTCTCAATACAATAAAATACAGATCTCAATATTTTTTGTTTGCATATTTGTTCAAAAAAAACCAATTTAATGTCTAGAACAATTCCAAATAGTAAGTTTTTGCTCATTTTTCAAGTGCGTATAGTTGATTGTGTTTCAATTTCCACGCAATCTTCATACTTGTTAAAAGTTTCTATGATTGGTTTCTAGACTTTTCTCTTGATAATTTTTGCAAAAAAATTCATCTTACGAGTCATTTCGGTCATCCGAAATTCTCTTGTCGAAAACTTGAAAATGGGTAAGAAAAAATTTATCCAACTCAAATGAAAGGTCATCAGAGTTGCAATCAAGTATGAATCGTTTAAAAATGTCCAAATGGTAGAAAAATTAATAAAAACCAAGAGAGTTTGAACAACTGGTTGCCACCGCGTAAAAAATTTCTCAATTACGATTTTTATAGTCAATAATTTGAGGTAAAATTTAGAGTGCGTTGAAAAAATAGAACTGAACCGACCGAAAGTCGGCTTAATTTTTCATCCTAAAACATGTTTTTCCACCAGGTTCAAAGTTCTTTCTCTGCAGTTAGGTAATTTTTTGACTATAGATTAAGTTTAAATTACCAAAGTTTCGAAAACATTGCGTTTCTGTGCTTTTTTTTGCAACTCTAATAAGGGCGGACTATTCGAACGCTAACATGGCCAGAAAAGCCTATGTCCCAAAATGTTGCCAAATAAACTACAATCATAAAATATTTTATTTCTGGAACATCGTTCAAGTATCAGAGGCTAATTGGCCACGAAAAAAAAGCGATTGGCAACAATGAAGCGGTTAATTTAATAAAAATCTAATGGAAGCATATTGTCAAAAAAAGAAAAAGTGTCTTTTTCCAAAAATTGTTTGGCTCCTATAACAACTGTTTGACGTGTTTTTGATTTTAATTATTCTACTTTTGGAAGTCATGCAGTAGTAACATCTTAATTTTAACATAAAAAGTGAAAAAAACTTAACACTTTCGCAAACTTTTTTTTTTAAGCCAAAAAATGCCACCATTTTCTCGTTAAAGACAAAACTTAAAGTCTTGAAACGAGCATGGCTCCCATTAGCACCGAAAAGAAGTCTCTGCAAAAGAAGTGATATACTGGGAAACAGAAATTATAGGTGTTCAGTGCAGAGTTTTCAGATGACAAGGAAACTTGAATATGGGTAAGAAAAATTTTATCCAACTCAAACGAAGTGTCATCAGAGTTGCAACCAAGTATGAATCGTTTAAAAACGTCCAAATGGTAGAAAAATTAATAGGAACCAAGAGAATTTGAACAGTTGGTTGCCACCGCGTAAAAAATTTCTCAATTACGATTTTTATAGTCAATAATATGAGGTAAAAATTAGAGTGCGTTGAAAAAATAGAACGGAACCGACCGAAAGTCGGCTTAATTTTTCATCCTAAAACATGTTTTTCCACCAGGTTCAAAATTTTTTTTCTACTGTTAGGTAATTTTTTGACTATAGATTAAGTTTAAATTACCAAAGTTTTGAAAACAGTGCGTTTCTGTGCTTTTTTATGCAACTCTAATAAGGGCGGACTATTCGAACGCTAACATGGCCAGAAAAGCCTATGTTCCAAAATGTTGCCAAATAAACTACAATCATAAAATGTTTTATTTCTGGAACATCTTTCAAGTATCAGAGGCTAATTGGCCACGAAAAAAAGCGATTGACAACAATGAAACGGTTAATTTAATAAAAATCTAATGGAAGCATATTGTCAAAGAAAGAAAAAGTGTCTTTTTCCAATAATCGTTTGGCCCCTATAACAACTGTTTGATGTGTTTTTGATCTTAGTTAGTCTACTTTTGGAAATTGTGCAGTACTAACATCTTAATTTTAACATAAAAAGTGAAAAAAAACTTAACACTTTCGCAAACTTTTTTTTTAAGCCAAAAAATGCCACCATTTTCTCGTTAAAGACAAAACTTAAAGTCTTGAAACGAGCATGGCTCCCATTAGCACCGAAAAGAAGTCTCTGCAAAATAGGTGATATACTAGGAAACAAAAATTATAGGTGTTCAGTGCAGAGTTGTCAGATGACAAGGAAACTTGAATATGGGTAAGAAAAAATTTATCCAACTCAAATGACGTGTCATCAGAGTTGCAATCAAGTATGAATCGTTTAAAAACGTCCAAATGGTAGAAAAATTAATAAGAATCAAGAGATTGTGAACAGCTGGTTGCCACCGCGTAAAAAATTTCTCAATTACGATTTTTATAGTCAATAATTTGAGGTAAAATTTAGAGTGTGTTGAAAAAATAGAACGGAACCGACCGAAAGTCGGCTTAACTTTTCATCCTAAAACATGTTTTTCTACCAGGTTCAAAGTTTTTTTTCTACAGTTAGGTAATTTTTTTACTATAGATTAAGTTTAAATTACCAAAGTTTCGAAAACAGTGCGTTTCTGTGCTTTTTTTTGCAACTCTAATAAGGGCGGACTATTCGAACGCTAACATGGCCAGAAAAGCCTATGTCCCAAAATGTTGCCAAATGAACTACAATCATAATTTATTTTAATTCTGGAACATCGTTTGAGTATCAGAGGATAATTGGCCGCGAAAAAAAAGATTGACAATAGTGAAACGGTTAATATATTAAAAATTCAAAGAAAGCAATTTGTCAAAGAAAGAAAAAGTGTCTTTTTCCAATAGTTCTTTGGCTCCTATAACAACTGTTTGATGTGTTATGGATTTTAATTAGTCTAATTTCAGAAGTCATGCAGTAATGACATCCTAAAATTAACATAAAAAGTGAAAAAATCTGAAAAATTTTGCAAACTGTTACTTTTGAGCCAAAAAAATTACCCTTAATTTCACGTTAAAGACAAAAATTTAAGTCACCAAACGAGCATGGCTCCCATTTGCACCACAAAGGAATCTCTGCAAATGAAAATCTTTGCTGAGAAACAAAAATAATAGGTGTTCAGTGCAAAGATTTCAGATGACAAGGAAACTTGAATATGGGTAGAGAAAAATTTCTCGAACTCAATTGAAATCTATACTACGTGTCAGCAGAGTTCTGATGAAGTATGACGCCTCTGAACAAGTTTAATTAAAAGGAAAATAACAGAAATTGGACAGAGAGTTTTGAGCACGTAAAAATTGCTCATTTTGATGTTTCGTAGATATTTATTTGGATAAAAAAAGAATTTTGACCCAAGAAAAGAGTTTTAAGACGTATACCTATCTTAAGATTTTTGAACCTTCGAAATCTATATTGCCTAATACAGTCTGTATGTTATTACAATATCGTCTGCAGAACGGGGTCCCTCAATTGGAGTTCATTTGTAATGAGGATTACAGTTACTAAGTTAAAAAAATGTATGAAACAAATTTTTTTCTCAATTTTTTCCATTCTCAAACTTAACTATGATAAATACGTCTGCATTTCCTAGTGTGTATGCAAAAAAGACTTTGTTGGTCACACAGCGGTTTTATCCGTTAACAATTTGGACCACCGAAAGTAAAAAAAAAAACAACACCTTAGTGTCAAGAAACTAAATTTAACTTAAGGAAATCAAACAAATTTCCAGTTTTTGACACAACACCAAGTGCAAGACTGGCAAAAGTCAGGTCAAAAATGACGATCATGAATGCGTATTGCCTGTGGGGCCAAAAAATTTGGGGGGCACTTCGAGCCTGAAGCTTAGGCTCAGGCTCGATGTGCCCCCCTCACCCCCCCCCCCCCCTCAACCCAAGAAAAGAGTTTTAAGACGTAGACTTGTCTTTAGATTTTTGAAGCTTCGAAACTTATGTTGCCTAAAACAGTCTGTATATTAATACAATATTGTCTGCAGAACGGGGTTTCTCAATTGGAGTTCATTTGTAATGAGGATTACAGTTTCTAAGTAAAAAAAAATGTATGAAACGAATTTTTTTCTCAAGTTTTTTCCATTCTCAAATTTAACTTTGATAGATACGTCTGCAATTCCTAGTGTGTATACAAAAGGGACTTCGTTGGTCACACAGCAGCTCCATCCGTTAACAATTTGGACCACCGAAAGTAAAAAAACACAACTTCTTAGTGTCAGGAAGCTAAATTTAACTTAAGGAAATCAAACAAATTTCCAGTTTTTGACACAACACCAAGTACAAGACTGGCAAAAGTCAGGTCAAAAATGACGATCATAAACGCGCATTGTCTTAGGGGCCAAAAAAATAGGGGGGCACTTCGAGCCTGAAGCTTAGGCTCAGGCTCGATGTGCCCCCCTCACCCCCCCCCCCCCCAACCCAAGAAAAGAGTTTTAAGACGTAGACTTGTCTTTAGATTTTTGAAGCTTCGAAACTTATGTTGCCTAAAACAGTCTGTATATTAATACAGTATTTTCTGCAGAACGGGGTTTCTCAATTGGAGTTCATTTGTAATGAGGATTACAGTTTCTAAGTAAAAAAAAGTAAGAAACGAATTTTTTTCGCAATTTTTTTCCATTCTCAAATTTAACTTTGATAGATACGTCTGCAATTCCTAGTGTGTATACAAAAGGGACTTCGTTGGTCACACAGCAGCTCCATCCGTTAACAATTTGGACCACCGAAAGTAAAAAAACACAACTTCTTAGTGTCAAGAAGCTAAATTTAATTTAAGGAAATCAAACAAATTTCCAGTTTTTGACACAACACCAAGTACAAGACTGGCAAAAGTCAGGTCAAAAATGACGATCATAAACGCGCATTGTCTGTGGGGCCAAAAAAAATAGGGGGGACACTTCGAGCCTGAAGCTTAGGCTCAGGCTCGAAGTGCCCCCCCCCCCCCCCCCCCCCCCCTCAGCCCCCCCAACCCAAGAAAAGAGTTTTAAGACGTAGACTTGTCTTTAGATTTTTGAAGCTTCGAAACTTATGTTGCCTAAAACAGTCTGTATATTAATACAATATTGTCTGCAGAACGGGGTTTCTCAATTGGAGTTCATTTGTAATGAGGATTACAGTTTCTAAGTAAAAAAAATTGTATGAAACGAATTTTTTTCTCAATTTTTTTCCATTCTCAAATTTAACTTTGATAGATACGTCTGCAATTCCTAGTGTGTATACAAAAGGGACTTCGTTGGTCACACAACAGCTCCATCCGTTAACAATCTGGACCACCGAAAGTAAAAAAACACAACTTCTTAGTGTCAGGAAGCTAAATTTAACTTAAGGAAATCGAACAAATTTCCAGTTTTTGACACAACACCAAGTACAAGACTGGCAAAAGTCAGGTCAAAAATGACGATCATAAACGCGCATTGTCTTAGGGGCCAAAAAAAGGGAGACACTTCGAGCCTGAGGCTTAGGCTCAGGCTCGAAGTGCCCCCCCCCCCCCCCCAACCCAAGAAAAGGGTTTTAAGACGTAGACTTGTCTTAATATTTTTGAACCTTCGAAACTTATATTGCCTAATACAGTCTGTATATTAACAAAATATTGTCTGCAGAACGGGGTTTCTCAATTGGAGTTCATTTGTAATAAAGATTAGAATAATATTAGTCCTTATTGAGATCCTGCAGCTAATTTCTGTTCCGTTACACTTAATGATTCAACAGGTTTTATCAATTTTCTTGATTATTAAAGCGTTTGTTCATTTTTTTTATTTCTGCAAGCAATTTTTGCTCTGTCACTGCCGTTTTGAGGTTTTTGGTAATAATATGGTGTACATGGCACTCTTTGACCATATTCAAGTTTTTGTTTTTCTAGTCAGTTGAATTCAAATGAAAATGGGTGTCCGGCCAAACTTTAATATGGTCCTCAAATTGGAACTTGAATATGGTCAAGTTCAACTCTAATTTGGGTACGGGTTCACAGCTTGAATTTGGTCACAAGAATATGGGTAAAGGGAAAAACGGGGCCAAACTTGAATATGGGTGAATTTTGGTCCATATTCAAGTTTGGCTACTACTACTACTACTACTACTACTACTACTACTACTACTACTACTACTACTACTACTACTACTACTACTACTACTACTACTACTACTACTACTACTACTACTACTACTACTACTACTACTACTACTACTACTACTACTACTACTACTACTACTACTACTACTACTACTACTACTACTACTACTACTACTACTACTACTACTACTACTACTACTACTACTACTACTACTACTACTACTACTACTACTACTACTACTACTACTACTACTACTACTACTACTACTACTACTACTACTACTACTACTACTACTACTACTACTACTACTACTACTACTACTACTACTACTACTACTACTATTACTACTACTACTACTACTACTACTACTACTACTACTACTACTACTACTACTACTATTACTACTACTACTACTACTACTACTACTACTACTACTACTACTACTACTACTACTACTACTACTACTACTACTACTACTACTACTACTACTACTACTACTACTACTACTACTACTACTGTTTCAACACTTTAATTCCAAATATGAAATAAAGGCACGGTTGGCAACAAATACAAACAAAACAAGAAGAGTTATTTGTTTGGTTATTCTGTGAAGTGCTGTACGACGAAATTGTTGAAGGCATTCTTTGACCCGGTTGCTGCTTTCTCCTGCAATCTGGTGAACGATACTTTGTTTCGTACACAGTCTCCTTCGATTTGACTCATCCACGTTTTCCGTTGCCCCCCAGGAGCGCGTCTGGCATGGGCGTATTGATCGGGCGGGTCCCAATCGAAGGCACTGCGGGCTAATCTTCCTGGTTCCATTCTCTGGATGTGACCGTACCATTTTATCCGTTTGAGCATGATCATCGTGGATAGTTGTGGCATTCGCGATCTTGACATAATTTCATCGTTCGTTGCTTTCTCCAGATATGACACACGTAGAATTCTCCGAAGACAACCACAGTGGAAACTCTCAAGTTTTCTCTCCATTAATTTCGAAAGAGTCCAAGTCTCTGAGCTGTACAGCACGGCTGATAAAACGAGTGCTTTGTACAAATTGCACTTGAGGTGCACGCTGAGCTGCTTGCTCTTCCAGAGATTTTGGAAGTTAGCAAACCGTTGTCTACCTTCTGCAAGTTTGCAATTGACTTCCTTCAGGTCTCCATGCTTGAGGCTGACATATGATCCGAGATACTTGAACGCTTCTATGTTTTCAAACTCGTTTCCGAGAACATCTTGTACTTTGCAGGAAAACACGCGTGTGGCAACTGCTTTAGGTTTGCCACAGTATCTCGATTGGTGAACTTTTCGGCCATTGACTGTTTTGAACTTTCTTTCACACTTGTCACAGGTAAGGCTCGCCTCTAGTTGCTCGAACTTTGACTTGTCGACGACATTCTTTAACAAACCGGCTTTGCAGAATCTTGTTTGGTGTACTTTGCGTCCGGTAACTGTACTGAATTGCCGCTGACAATTCTGACATCTTAAAGACTCTTGGTCAGCCACCACTGACCGACTCTCATTTTCTAGCGACTCTGAATCTGCTACCGCAGATTGTTGTTGTGAAGCTACCAACGCTGGCTTAGCCACCGCTAAGCTTTTCAATCTTAGCTTCCGGCCATCTTGTGTTTCGAACCAGCCCGCTTTCTTTTTCGTTCCCAGCAGCACCTCCGTGCTGATGGTTAGTCGTGACTGGCTAGATGTCTCTGCCAGGAGTCCTAGTTTGCCTTTATGTGTTCCAGTGAGTATCTCCACGTTCTGTTGGATACTAGGCACTGCAACAACATTTGGGCTGTCGCATTTTACGCCCATATTTATTGTTTTGGCCACATTAATCTTCAGATCAGCGGCTTCCGCAAGGGCCTCGATTCGATGTAGGTTTTCTTGCACCTCACTGCCTGAGACCCCCACGAGAGCAACATCATCAGCAAAATCTAAGTCAGCCACCAATCTCCCAATGTCTAATCCTCCATGCACCGAGTTAGCCAAAATGTAGTTGATGACAAGGCCGAATAGGATTGGGGACCATACATCACCCTGCCTAACGCCCGTTCTGACATCAAATAAGCGTCCTTTCTCACCTTCGGCTTTGACTCGACATTTGAATCCATCATAGCTGTTTCTTATGATGTTTATCACTTTTTGCTGAAGACCATAGTGTTTCATTATCTGGTACATCTGCTCACGATCGACAGAATCGAATGCCGCTCGAAAGTCTATGAAACAAAAGCTAATATCCAATTGAAACGCCATTGATTTCTCTATTATTTGACGCAGGTCAAAAAGTTGATCGGCGCATCCTCTGCTTTTTCTGAAGCCGCACTGCTCTTCCCTTAAGACGCGATCCACTGAATCTTTGCATCGATTGAGAATAACGGAAGCGAACACTTTGCCTGGTACTGACAATAGAGAGATCCCTCGGTGGTTCGAACACTCTGACCTCTTTCCTTCACTCTTGTATAATGGGACAATTTCTGCTACCTTCCAGTCATCGGGCAGAACTTCCGTCGACCAACACTTATCTATGATGTCCCAGAGCCACTCGACAATACCCTTGTGTGCTTTCAACATCTCACAGGAAATGTTATCGGGTCCACTTGCCTTGCCATTCTTCAACCTGCGGACAGCTTCAAGCACTTCTTCAAATCGAATTGGGCTCAGGTCAATCGACAAGCTTTCAGCTGCTTCTTCGGGATCCAATCTCGTACTGCAACTGGATGTTGACGGATTCAGGAGTTGACTAAAATGTTCCGTCCAGCGTTCAAGTCGTTCCTCTTTCGTCCGTAAGTTGACGCCAGTGCTTGAAACTAATTTGGTCAACTGAGGACTCCAGTTTCGGCAAATCTGCTGTGATGCCCCAAAAACCTCCTTTAAGTTGCCTCTGTCCGCGAAGCTCTGCACTTCTTGGCCTTTGCGTTCAAGCCATGCCCGTTTGTCTGCACGTAGAGCTTTTCTGACTTCCTTACAGCAGTTTGTGAACTCTAACAACGCCACCGCGCTGCTGTGTTTCTTCAACTGTAGATCAGCTCGTTTCCGGATAAGTTCCAGAGAATCTGGAGAAATCCAAGGTTTGTTCACTCGCTTGTCCGGAAGGAGGCATTTCACTGCTGCTTGGTTCAGGGCTTTTCGAAAATTGTCCCAAGACTGCTCTGTATTCTCGAAATCGCCGCTCTTATCAAGATGTAACTTGACCTCCTGCGTGAATAAGTCACGCGTTGTTTCATCTTGCAGCTTTGCAGAACTGATTCTGGGCGTGAAACATGGCTTTTTAGACAAAAGTTTCATAGATACTTCCGCAATGACCAGTTCATGATCGGTAATTGTGGTTTTCCCTCTTCTGGTCCTCACATTCGTCAGACATCCTCTGTATCTCTCTGCAAACAGAATGTGATCCAGCATCTTTTTCCGACAACTCGGATCGGGAGGGTTGTAGGTGTACCGATGCACTTGTCGATGATGGAACCATGTACCACCTACGAGCAATTTGTGTGAAGTGCAAAATGATAACAACTTTTCCGAGTTTTCATTTTCTTCACCCATTCCAAACGGGCCTCTGCAGCTCATGGTGTCATTCAACTGGTGTCCAGGCTCTGCATTGAGGTCACCGATGACACAAATACGCTCCCTATGTTTGAAGCTGGAAACTAGATCTGAAAGTTGACTCCAAAACAAATCCTTCTCTTGGAGACTAGCTTCATTCGTAGGTGCGTAGCAGACAACAACAGCTAGATTGGCTCTCCTCCGAGCCGCGAACTTGACGTAGCAAATACGTTCACTTAGAGCCACTTGTTCTACGATGCTGTTTATCAATGACTTCTTTACAGCAACGCCCACTCCTCCTTGTCTCGACTTTACACCATACAACCACGAGTCAGACAGGTAGAGCTTGTGGTCTCCGAGATCAATTTCTTGCTCCTGCAATCTCGTCTACTGCACTCCCAGAATATCCAACTTGTATTGCGCCAGATCCATTTTCAAGGCCTCTAAAGATCCGGCTTGGGTCAGTGTTCTGACGTTTAAAGTTGCAATTCTGAGTTGGTTCCTCGGGAGATTCTTAGCACCCCTTACCCGGGACTCGGGGCCATGGTTGATTGTTGGGGGTAGGTCATGTGCTGCGGCTCTCCGCTCACATGGTCGAGCTAACGAGGCACTGGTCTTCTAGTTTGTGGCGCAACTAGTCGTATCTCAGCCTTCAAACACCAAAGCAACTACTACTACTACTACTACTACTACTACTACTACTACTACTACTACTACTACTACTACTACTACTACTACTACTACTACTACTACTACTACTACTACTACTACTACTACTACTACTACTACTACTACTACTACTACTACTACTACTACTACTACTACTACTACTACTACTACTACTACTACTACTACTACTACTACTACTACTACTACTACTACTACTACTACTACTACTACTACTACTACTACTACTACTACTACTACTACTGTTTCAACACTTTAATTCCAAATATGAAATAAAGGCACGGTTGGCAACAAATACAAATACAAATACAAATACAAACAAAACAAGAAGAGTTATTTGTTTGGTTATTCTGTGAAGTGCTGTACGACGAAATTGTTGAAGGCATTCTTTGACCCGGTTGCTGCTTTCTCCTGCAATCTGGTGAACGATACTTTGTTTCGTACACAGTCTCCTTCGATTTGACTCATCCACGTTTTCCGTTGCCCCCCAGGAGCGCGTCTGGCATGGGCGTATTGATCGGGCGGGTCCCAATCGAAGGCACTGCGGGCTAATCTTCCTGGTTCCATTCTCTGGATGTGACCGTACCATTTTATCCGTTTGAGCATGATCATCGTGGATAGTTGGGGCATTCGCGATCTTGACATAATTTCATCGTTCGTTGCTTTCTCCAGATATGACACACGTAGAATTCTCCGAAGACAACCACAGTGGAAACTCTCAAGTTTTCTCTCCATTAATTTCGAAAGAGTCCAAGTCTCTGAGCTGTACAGCACGGCTGATAAAACGAGTGCTTTGTACAAATTGCACTTGAGGTGCACGCTGAGCTGCTTGCTCTTCCAGAGATTTTGGAAGTTAGCAAACCGTTGTCTACCTTCTGCAAGTTTGCAATTGACTTCCTGGAGGTCTCCATGCTTGAGGCTGACAAATGATCCGAGATACTTGAACGCTTCTATGTTTTCAAACTCGTTTCCGATAACATCTTGTACTTTGCAGGAAAACACGCGTGTGGCAGCTGCTTTAGGTTTGCCACAGTATCTCGATTGGTGAACTTTTCGGCCATTGACTGTTTTGAACTTCCTTTCACACTTGTCACAGGTGAGGCTCGCCTCTAGTTGCTCGAACTTTGACTTGTCGACGACATTCTTTGACAAACCGGCTTTGCAGAATCTTGTTTGGTGCACTTTGCGTCCGGTAACTGTACTGAATTGCCGCTGACAGTTCTGACATCTTAAAGACTCTTGATCAGCCACCGCTGACCCACTCTCATTTTCTAGCGACTCTAAATCCGCTACTGCAGATTGTTGTTGTGAAGCTACCAACGCTGGCTTAGCCTCCGCTAAGCTTTTCAATCTGAGCTTCCGGCCATCTTGTGCTTCGAACCAGCCCGCTTTCTTTTTCGTTCCCAGCAGCACCTCCGTGCCGATGGTTAGTCGTGACTGGCTAGATGTCTCTGCCAGGAGTCCTAGTTTGCCTTTATGTGTTCCAGTGAGTATCTCCACGTTCTGTTGGATACTAGGCACTGCAACAACATTTGGGCTGTCGCATTTTACGCCCATATTCTTTGTTTTGGCCACATTAATCTTCAGACCATCGGCTTCCGCTAGGGCCTCGATTCGATGTAGGTTTTCCTGCACCTCACTGTCTGAGACCCCCACGAGAGCAACATCATCAGCAAAATCTAAGTCAGCCACCAATCTCCCAATGTCTAATCCTCCATGCACCGAGTTAGCTAAAATGTAGTTGATGACAAGGCCGAATAGGATTGGGGACCACACATCACCCTGCCTAACGCCTGTTCTGACATCAAATAAGCGTCCCTTCTCACCTTCGGCTTTGACTCGACATTTGAATCCATCATAGCTGTTTCTTATGATGTTTATCACTTTTTGCGGCAGACCATAGTGTTTCATTATCTGGTACATCTGCTCACGATCGACAGAATCGAATGCCGCTCGAAAGTCTATGAAACAAAAGCTAATATCCAATTGAAACGCCATTGATTTCTCTATTATTTGACGCAGGGCAAAGAGTTGATCGGCGCATCCTCTGCTTTTTCTGAAGCCGCACTGCTCTTCCCTTAAGACGCGATCCACTGAATCTTTGCATCGATTGAGAGTAACGGAAGCGAACACTTTGCCTGGTACTGACAATAGAGAGATCCCTCGGTGGTTCGAACACTCTGACCTCTTTCCTTTACTCTTGTATAATGGGACAATTTCTGCTAACTTCCAGTCATCGGGCAGAACTTCCGTCGACCAACATTTATCTATGATGTCCCAGAGCCACTCGACAATACCCTTGTGTGCTTTCAACATCTCACAGGAAATGTTATGGGGTCCACTTGCCTTGCCATTCTTCAACCTGCGGACAGCTTCAAGCACTTCTTCAAATCGAATTGGGCTCAGGTCAATCGGCAAGCTTTCAGCTGCTTCTTCGGGATCCAATCTCGTAATGCAACTGATTGTTGAGGGATTCAGGAGTTGACTAAAATGTTCCGTCCAGCGTTCAAGTCGTTCCTCTTTCGTCCGTAAGTTGACGCCAGTGCTTGAAACTAATTTGGTCAACTGGGGCCTCCAGTTTCGGCAAATCTGCTGTGATGCCCCAAAAACCTCCTTTAAGTTGCCTCTGTCCGCGAAGCTCTGCACTTCTTGGCCTTTGCGTTCAAGCCATGCCCGTTTGTCTGCACGTAGAGCTTTTCTGACTTCCTTACAGCAGTTTGTGAACTCTAACAGCGCCTCCGCGCTGCTGTGTTTCTTTAACTGTAGATCGGCTCATTTCCGGATAAGTTCCAGAGAATCTGGAGAAATCCAAGGTTTGTTCACTCGCTTGTCCGGAAGGAGGCATTTCACTGCTGCTTGGTTCAGGGCTTTTCGAAAATTGTCCCAAGACTGCTCTGTATTCTCGAAATCGCCGCTCTTATCAAGATGTAACTTGACCTCCTGCGTGAATAAGTCACGCGTTGTTTCATCTTGCAGCTTTGCAGAACTGATTCTGGGCGTGAAGCATGACTTTTTAGACAAAAGTTTCATAGATACTTCCGCAATGACCAGTTCGTGATCGGTAATTGTGGTTTTCCCTCTTCTGGACCTCACATTCGTCAGACATCCTCTGTATCTCTCTGCAAACAGAATGTGATCCAGCATCTTTTTTCGACAACTCGGATCGGGAGGGTTGAAGGTGTACCGATGCACTTGTCGATGCTGGAACCATGTACCACCTACGAGCAATTTGTGTGAAGTGCAAAATGATAACAACTTTTCAGAGTTTTCATTTTCTTCACCCATTCCAAACGGGCCTCTGCAGCTCATGGTGTCATTCAACTGGTGTCCAGGCTCTGCTTTGAGGTCACCGATGACACAAATACGCTCCCTATGTTTGAAACTGGAAACTAGGTCTGAAAGTTGACTCCAAAACAAATCCTTCTCTTGGAGACTAGCTTCATTCGTAGGTGCGTAGCAGACAACAACAGCTAGATTTGCTCTCCTCTGAGCCGCGAACTTGACGTAGCAAATACGTTCACTTAGAGCCACTTGTTCTACGATGCTGTTTATCAATGACTTCTTTACAGCAACGCCCACTCCTCCTTGTCTCGACTTTACACCAGACAACCACGAGTCAGACAGGTAGAGCTTGTGGTCTCCGAGATCAATTTCTTGCTCCTGCAATCTCGTCTCCTGCACTCCCAGAATATCCAACTTGTATCGCGCCAGATCCATTTTCAAAGCCTCTAGAGATCCGGCTTGGGTCAGTGTTCTGACGTTTAAAGTTGCAATTCTGAGTTGGTTCCTCGGGAGATTCTTAGCACCCCTTACCCGGGACTCGGGGCCATGGTTGATTGTACTCATTGCTTTGGTGTTTGAAGGCTGAGATACGACTAGTTGCGCCACAAACTAGAAGACCAGTGCCTCGTTAGCTCGACCATGTGAGCGTAGAGCCGCAGCACATGACCTACCCCCAGGGGACACCACGTGGAGGTGAGGTTGGATTTTGTCCCCCACTACTACTACTACTACTACTACTACTACTACTACTACTACTACTACTACTACTACTACTACTACTACTACTACTACTACTACTACTACTACTACTACTACTACTACTACTACTACTACTACTACTACTACTACTACTACTACTACTACTACTACTACTACTACTACTACTACTACTACTACTACTACTACTACTACTACTACTACTACTACTACTACTACTACTACTACTACTACTACTACTACTACTACTACTACTACTACTACTACTACTACTACTACTACTACTACTACTACTACTACTACTACTACTACTACTACTACTACTACTACTACTACTACTACTACTACTACTACTACTACTACTACTACTACTACTACTACTACTACTACTACTACTACTACTACTACTACTACTACTACTACTACTACTACTACTACTACTACTACTACTACTACTACTACTACTACTACTACTACTACTACTACTACTACTACTACTACTACTACTACTACTACTACTACTACTACTACTATTACAAACTACTACTGCTATTGATCGTGGCGAGTGACATCATTCTGGTTGACTCATTCTATGTCTATTTCGTGCCAATTTCGCTCCAACTCATTTTGAGTCTAAGTCTTTAAGTATTTTTGCTACATTGGGTCGAGCTAAAGTCCAGTTCTGATTTTTGGTCGCGGCAACGGCTTTTAAGAAACGCTTAGTCCATTATGTCTTAAAATCCAGATAAAGATTTTTCATAGCTCAAATATGAGTCGAGTTTGCATCTTTTCAGAGAACGTTTTGGTTGAGTTTTTCATAAGGTTGTAGCTAGACCAGGGCTGCACTTGGCTTGCAAGTCGAACATTGCCCATTTCGTCGTCTGCTATTTTTTCTAATGGCGCCGTAAAGTGGCGCCTTAATCCTTTGAACACATTTTCGAATTCATAAACTAAGCCTACCTTTTGAGTGTGAAGAAAAAAATAACCTAAAAGATCCAAGCAGTTACTTTGGATAAAATTGCGTTTGATTTGTTGTAACTTGACGTTTTCTATTTTTCAATTACTTCAAAAGGTGGCAAATTCACTTTGTGAAAAAACAGCAAAAATTGTCCCATTAGTGGTTCAATTAGAAAAATTAGGGAATCTAACGGAATGCTTTGATCATCATTTCACCATTCTTGGTAGAAAAAAAACAGTTTTCGAGTTCCATTATGGGCTTTTTCGTCATTTGATAACTAATGCAAGGTCATACTTGACGTTAAAAATAATAAGCCAAACCTACTCTCAATATAAAAATAACCAGGAGAACGAGTCCTTGGTGGCGATAAAGATGCATGTGGGGTGGAGATAAACAAATCACCACGACGGGGGGGGGGGGGGGTGAGATTGGTGGCCTCAAAAAAAAACCTGACAAACAAAAATATTTTGTCGTTCATTTGGCTCCTGGGTGCATAAAAGGGCATTGGAACACAGTTACATCCCATTTTAATACGCCTTCTATAATAGTTTGCTACAGAGGCGACTAGAAAAATGCAAAACACTGCCAACTTTTCCTTACTTTTTCAAAAAAGATCTTCTCTTGATTGTCAATCTATGCTCTTTGTTTTCTCTTAAGTTCTTTTATTCGAAGCAAAAAGACGGCATTCTAAGCAAACAAAATTTGTGGAGAAAATGATAGCAAATTATTTTAAAAAATGGTACCGTTATATATTAAAATTTTACCGAGCTGCGTTGAAAAAACAGACTGAAGATAAGCCAATGGTTCAAAAAAGGCTTTCGATTCTCCTATACAGTGAGACGCAATTAAAGAAAAACATACACCTAACATCTTCAATGATAATGGATTAAACGATGCCTTTTTTAACATTTCACTGTTTTTGCGTATATGCAAAAGGTTGCCGGTAATAAATCTAAAGCAGCATAGCAGCATATTTGAGAATTGAAACTGAGATTAATTGGATTTTCTCCGATTTTGCAAACAATATGCGCCCAATATGCTGGGGGGCACAAAAGCAAAAGATCCGATTAATTTATAAAACGGCGTTGTGTAACGAAGCCCGCGTTATGTGGAACAGATTGAAAAAAGTGCTATCCAAAAGACTGAAGAAAAAATGAAGTTACGAATAGGTGCGTATTAGAGCCTATTGAGTTTACTTACACAATAAGACTGAAACGTAAAAATTACTCTTTATTTTTTTTTGAAAACAATTGGTTCCAAACTCGTGAAAATCATCAGATTTGAACTGAAACCATTAAATGCGTTCTAATTTGATGATTTATAACTCCATAAGATAAGACATGGGGTCGTGTCATTATTAAAATTTTTAACCAAGATTTTTTTCGTACGACTACAAAAAAAGCAAGATACAGAAAAAAAAACTCAATTATTGTTATCGGAAAAACAGTGTCACTACTGTTATAATAAAAATATTTTCTCTGAGAATAAGAAGTGCTTGGTTGTGCCTTTATTGACCGCCAATGAAGTGATATGTGAGCACTCAGCAATGAGACTAGGTAACAAGAAGAGTACGTTTGTTTTTTTCTTTAGGAATCCATTTAAAAGCCATTATAATAATTAGCTATTAATTGCACCCAAAAAACATGCCTGTTTATTCCTGTAAAATAGGTCATTGAGATTTGTTTTGTTCAGAATATATGCTATGTTTACCTATGAGCAGCGTCGAAGCCGTTAAGACCATAATGAATTCACTTAAAACATTAGGTATGTTCAATTTAGCCCTCCGTCCATGCCAGCAACGTGATATGTGAATTTTGATTAATGAGACTAGGTTACAAATAGACCAAAAAAGAACAACATATGACAAATTTTTAAAAAAACCTTTATTTCTTGAATGAATTACCCTTAAGGTGATGAAAACCATCCGCTAACAACTAAAATCATTAAACAGGATCTTGTGTTTTTCTAAAACAAGGCATTGAAACCCCAAGGTATTGTTAAAAAACTCTCAAACGACTGAAAGAAGAAAAACAATTAAAGACAAAATGAAAAAAAAATCCATTAACTTCTTCTATAAAACGGTGTTGAAGCCGTTAAAAACATAACCGATTCCATTAAAAAAATTTATGTACAATGCGTATACGAACTGAACACCAATAAGATGATAAGTAGGAATCAATGTTTTTTAATGTGACAAAAACAAAAAAACAATCTGAAAATAGGCAAATATCCAAAAAATCATAATGTTTTTTTAAAAAACAGTAGCATCGAAGCTAGAAAACATTCATTTAAAGCGTTAAACTGCAAGAGAAATTATATCTTATATAAGTAGAATATGGCTCTGACGTTGTCAAAAGCAAGCTACAAGTTGTCCAAAATGTGCAAAAAGCAGTGACAGAGCTCTATAATCCGTTGTTTAATTTGAAAACAAATGGTCTTAGAAGTCGAAACGACTCTGAGCTTTTGACTTAAAAAATAAAAACACTGATTGGCAATTATTATTGAAACCATTTCGACCTCTCAATAGTCAGCCTAAATGCGAATTGTTCTGTTCTCTAATGGACATAAAAAATGCGAGTTTTTTTAAGAAAAAAGGCCAGTCACTGATTACAATCCGGAATATTTTCGGATTTTAGATTTCCGCGATCAGAAGAGAACTGGCCTTGTTATTACGGTTCGTTCATTAGGAACATGAAATGGTACCCATTTTATTGGATATTGATATTTTGACATAAAATTTCATATATCAAAGGAAAATGGTGCTGTTTGTATAATTATCGAGTTATATTAGATTAAAAACCGGCAAAACTTTTACCTAGAAAATTTTCAAAAAGAGCAGAGAAAATAATCTTGCCCTGTCTTGAGTTGAAGCATACTGAGTCAGCAGTTTTTAGGTGACGACTTCCGGCAAATTTAAACAAAATTCACTAAAAAAAATTTGTTTCGATCATCTTTCGATGAAAAATGCTGTTTTTTTTAAATATCTAGCGACATTTTGAGCCAAAAAATCAGAAGAAAAATTTCTTTAACAACCCTATTTTTTATTAGAAAACAAACCATTAATTTTTTAAATATATTCATAACATAATATTAGCAAAACTGACAGAAAATACGCAAAAAAAATCCGGAAATTGTGAATAAAAACAACGGAAATCCGTCTAATATTCACAAAAATTCAAACCTCAATAACTCTCTGTAAATTACGAAAAGCAATAATATCTTTTTAGTTCTTTATTCTAAACTGAACGGGCTTTCTAATGATACCATTCTCAACGCTCTTCTTTGAATATATCGTCGGCCAAAATTGATTGAAAAAAAACCCATTTGTGTTTATAGTTCCTCCCCCCATTAATGTGGGTCGGAACAAAAAAAATAAAAGCGGCAACAAAACTGATCCGTGATAGAATTGAATAGTCTAAGTATGGCTAAAAATGAAAAACAAAAACAATTAAGTTTTAACTGGGATGGATTTATCGCTTGCCAATTATAACTTTTTTGCGGTAGCAAAGAGCGACCAAAATTGGTAATTCGTTTTTCGCAAACAAAAATTATCATTCCGCATTCTATTGTCTTTTTGTGTGGAAGACTTATACGGGACTGGAATTCTTGGTTTTGATGAGTCCATATATCTTGTTGGGACTCTGATTAAGGCCAACTGTTTTGATAATGCCTCCCAATTGTGGTTTAAAAATGAATGGTTTTTTTCTTAGCCAGAAAAGACCAAAATTTGTACATTATGTAGAATGAACAGACCAAAATATGGGTGTGGGACATACCGAAGAAACCAAACAGCCTTAGGCGTGGGCGAGGTGCAAAAGACCCAGCTTAGGTAACATGACCAAGCAGGTGAAAATTGGGAACGCGCTAAACGGAGGGTCATCTTCGGCTCAAATTGTGGTCAATTCTTGCATTTATTTTCACAATAGTTCCAGCCAAAATCTCATCAATCGTACTATTCTTGACCTGTGTTTAACCGGAATTTTCAATTTTGAGGGTAATTTTCTTGGCTGTTGTTTTGCATATTCATATAATGACACAAATTAATTTTGCGAATAAACTGACAACAATGGAATTTCTGAGAGAAAATCAATTTCCTTTTTGTTATAAAATAAGAAATCAAATAATGTGATCAACGTCTAGTTTTGGAGCCCGATAGTTCTCTGCTATGTACATATTTAAAACTGCAGACATAAAAAGCGCCTCTATTGCAGCCACACGTCTGTCAATTCTGATAACTGACAAAATTTATTGATTGCAACCAGGTGTTTTTGTCCTTTGAAGGTTGCCAGTTTTGATAAGAACCTAATCAAGTGCATATGATGTCACGCGTAATTGGGATACCACTTAGGGTGCATCAATGCTTTTCAAGGTGGGGGAGGGGTGGGGGTTACAAACGCATTCAATCGAGCATTTGAATGACAGATTTCAAAGTGCAAATATCTTTATATTTTAAACACGTTTGAAGCACAGCCGAGTTATGCGCAGATTGTTTAATATAACAAGAAAACCTGCGATCTTCATTTTTTCTATATTTCAGCGACAAATATTTCTGTGGTGAAATAATTAGGGGAGAACTGTGAGAGAAATAAGGATGAAAAAAGTGACCCTTTGTCTCGCGTGAATTATTTTTTGCGGAATGAAGGAAGAAAGCACATGACGCTTCCTTTCATGATGTCATACATGACTTGTTTTAATGGAAAAAGTTGACCAGCTCTATGAAGTACTGATAAAATTTTGCAGACCAAAAGTTTTCTTTTTTATTTCATTGCGCTCCATAAAGTTAAGAATATTTCCTAATCATTGGCTCTTGTACTAAGTAATTTCTAGAAGATAGAAGGAAATTTATGCAGTTGTTGAGAAGCTCTCAATCACTCTAGTGACCATGGAATTCAGAACTTCAAAGAAGCGAGGAACGTAAAAGTAAATTAAATCAACGAGAGACATTTCCACAACCAATTTTTCGGATGTCCACAACCAATTTTTTCTCGAAATTTCATAGTGAACAATTTATTCAGAACTAAGTTGATGTAACTGATCACAATTGTGCTTGTTACTCAAGGCACTGTATTGATTTAATCCTGCACGAACTCCAATGGTTTGCAGATCTCGAAAATAACGTTTATCTTGCAACATGCAAGATCTGTGCGCTTATCTTCCAAGAATGTTGCAAGATCTTGCAAGAAAACCGTCTCAAAAAGTTGATGAAAAATGCAGTTTTAAAGATGAAGCCATTCCGAAAATTTGATCTTAGGTTTTGGGTAGCAATGAAATAACGTTTTTTACTGATTAGATGTGTATTTGGCGAACGTCGTAAGGTTTAAGATTCTGAAGTTCAAATAAATTTTCAAATTGAAATGCTGTGTTTCGAGAAAGTATAAAGCACCCTACCAAATGAAGTGAATAGTTAAATTCGAGAATAAATAGAGCAACTTAAACGATTTTCAAATCAAACTGTCCTGCTTACTTCGGATTTGAAATACTACAGTATTTAGGAAAGACTGTTAGAGTCACTAATGATCATTGCTCCAATACAATGAAGTTCTGAAAACCAGGCTATTAAAATATCAAATGAAATTGATTTTTTTTTCTGTAAAAATTTGTTTCATAGTTGATACCGCTAAACTTGGAAGTAATTTTTTGCAAATTTCTACAAATATTAAGATCGCGTATTTCTTGCTCATCTTCTTTAGAAAATGTCACTTAACCTCCTAACTCGAGTTTTGAGCTTTTCTTCTTTAGAAATTGTACCAGAATTTTGTCTATAAGTTTGAGATGGAGTTTTTCCCCTCCTTTGCAAACAAGTTGTATCCCTCTTTTGAAAACGTTGTCTCCTCTGTTGTTGAATTAATAGACTGTGGAAACAGATGGTCTTCCCCGTGGTTATAAACCAATGAACTCATTCAGAAACAAATTTCACTGCAAAATGAATGGAATATCTTTACTTTTCCCGCAGGGAATTACAGCAGCATTTCTGAAGTAGTAAACTTTAATTTTTATTCCTAACTTGCAAATATATACAGAACCTGATCACATGCTGCAAAAATTTGCGCAAGCATAAAAAGTTAATCAAAATTCAGCTAAAAACAATTCATGTTTGTTTTTGATCGAAACGAATATGAACAGTAAAAAAAGAATTCGTTGCGGGACAAGCCGCTCGCGCATCGTTTTAACCCCTATGATGCCCAGTTTTTGAAAAATTAGTAGACAAAAGTTGGAATTATGAAACAAAGCGAGAATTAAATTGTTATTTGCATTTCAAGATTGGAATTTGGCTAAATAAGGACAGAAAGGGATACTATTGGTGCTGGACTGCTTTAAGATGACGGAGACCATAGTAACAAC
>NW_027450877.1:0-7500 GCF_964194025.1 Convolutriloba macropyga
ATAGATAAAAGTTATCGTTGCAGTCAGTACTGTGTAGTTACTAGTAGCTGGATTTAAGCTCGAAATGAGACACTGTTGGTGAAACTTCATCATGAGAACGTCACAAGCTGATCACGCTCCATGATATGACTAGTATTATGTTGCTTCTAGTAGGCTAAGCGCAAGCCGAAACATCAACATGTGAAAGTCGTAGAATTTTGCGATCAAATTGTGGCTAGTACTGTGATGTTACTAGTAACCTTGTGTTACGTCATATGGCCAAGAGAGCATTTGAAGGCGAAACTTCTGCATGGGGAAGCTGCATCATGAACAAAAGTTTATATCGAGTATTATGTTGACGTTAGTAGGCCCTGGCCGAAAGCGCAGCATGTGAAAGGTATAGATAAAAGTTAGCGTTGCAGTCAGTACTGTGTAGTTACTAGTAGCTGGATTTAAGCTCGAAATGAGACACTGTTGGTGAAACTTCATCATGAGAACGTCACAAGCTGATCACGCTCTATGATATGACTAGTATTATGTTGCTTCTAGTAGGCTAAGCGCAAGCCGAAACATCAACATGTGAAAGTCGTAGAATTTTGCAATCAAACTGTGGCTAGTACTGTGATGTTACTAGTAACCTTTTCTTACGTCATATGGCCAAGAGAGCATTTGAAGGCGAAACTTCTGCATGGGGAAGCTGCATCATGAACAAAAGTTTATATCGAGTATTATGTTGACGTTAGTAGGCCCTGGCCGAAAGCGCAGCATGTGAAAGGTATAGATAAAAGTTATCGTTGCAGTCAGTACTGTGTAGTTACTAGTAGCTGGATTTAAGCTCGAAGTGAGACACTGTTGGTGAAACTTCATCATGAGAACGTCACAAGCTGATCACGCTCTATGATATGACTAGTATTATGTTGCTTATAGTAGGCTAAGCGCAAGCCGAAACATCAACATGTGAAAGTCGTAGAATTTTGCGATCAAACTGTGGCTAGTACTTTGATGATGCTTGTAGCCAACCGAATTGGTTGAAAAGCCCAATAAGTAAGCTAACTTGGGAGAGCTTGTTGGAAACCAAATGCTACTAGATTGGTCCAAATACATCCTTCAACAGGGGATCACTTGGCTCGCTTTACGAAGAGGAGCACAGCTATATGTGTTAATTCGGTATGAATCGCAAGATTTGTTTACCGACCTCTCTAACGCAAAAGGCGGTCTCGGCTTCGGCTGTTGACTGCGTCCGATTCAGGGTTATATAACTCTCGATTGAACACATTGATGTTCTATTGTTGGTGCTTCCAATAAAATTGGAACACTTAAAGCAGAACCGATTCAAATAATAGCATTCTGATCAATGATTGCATTCCTTGATCAAGAACTGCTGGAGTCATTGTGATGGCGAATTTTCTTCATAAGAAAATTGCAAAGAGACGGAACTTAATGAGACTAGTATTATGTTGTTTCTAGTAAGCGGAAGCTGAAACAGCAACATGTGAAAATCAAGTTTTGTTCAATGATCTCGAGGCGATAAGTACTATGAAGCAACTAGTAGCCTAAGCATGACTCAGATTTGAGACAGTCAAAAAGACTGGCGAAACTTCTTCACATGAAAGTTACATAGAGAACTACAAATGTATACAGCGAGTATTATGTTGTTTCTAGTAGGCGAAAGCTGAAACATCAACATGTGAAAGTTGTCTGCAAACTGTAGAACGATATGTGATTAGTACTGTGCTGTTACTAGTAGCCAGTCTGACTGTAGAAGCCAAGACAAAGGGAAACTAATGCATCTGAAAAGGACAAGTTATGGAAAGGTATGCACGATAAGTATTATGTTGTTTCTAGTAAGCGGCAGCTGAAACATCAACATGTGAACGTCGTTGTGTACAGTAACCTAGAACTATATAGTCCTTAGTAACGTGCATTTACTAGTACCTGTAATTGGTATTCAGACTCAGGCAGTTTGGAATAGTTTGGCAAAGATGCACCAGAGAAAACTGGGATTTGATACAGAAATTGTTGAATACAAGTATTATGCTGCTTCTAGTAGGTTGAATCCGAAACATCAGCATGTGAAAATTGAAAACATTTCTGGTTCGAATTGTCACAAGTATTTGGTGATCTGAGTAGCCAAACTCACTACAACGCCAATTGAAGGCAAAAATTCTCAACGGGAAAAGCTATTCTCATTGAATGAGCTAACAAGACGAGTATTATGTTGCTTCTAGTAGGCGAAAGCCAAAACATCAACATGTGAAAGTCTTGCTGAACAAATTTAATGTTGTTGAGCTCAGTACCGTGTGAATTAGTAGCCATAATTGGCGAGCGAAAATTGAACTGGCGAAACTTCGTCTTTGGAAAATTGCAGATGCCGAGCACTTATTTTGCAACGAGTATTATGTTGACTGTAGTAAGCGAAAGCCGAAACAGCAACATGTGAAAGCTGTTGAAATTTGTGGTCATTTTGCAATAAGTACAAGGAGTGTAACTAGTAGCCAGGTCAAAATTTGGGATAAGAATGAGCAAAAATTCTGCATGAGAACAGTTGAAATTATGAAACTAAATTACAAAGACTAGTATTATGTTGTTTCGAGTACGCGAAAGCGGAAACATCAACATGTGAACGTTTGTAACGAAGTTTCGTTAATTTTCAGCCTAGTACTGAGCAAGAACGAGTAGCCTCATCTCCAATCCCACGCAAAATGTAGTGAAATATGTGAGTGAACCTTATTCACGGTGAGGGTTTCCCGAGGTCTGTATTGCAGCGAGTATTATGTTGCTTCTAGTAAGCGAAAGCTGAAACAACAACATTTGAAAGTTGGAATTAATGACTGAATGGAAACTTCGACCTGTGTTTGATAGTAGTAGCGAACAAAACTGCTGAATCGGTTTCTGTCTCATATTGGTCAGTGAACCAATTAAGAGACAATCAACTACATAACCTGAATTGGGCGAGAGAACCCCCTTAACTTAAGCATATCAGTAAGGGGAGGAAAAGAAATCAACTGAGAATCCCTTAGTAATGGCGAATGAACAGGGAAAAGCTCATCGGGAAGAGAAATGGCAACATTTCTCGGTGTCCGGTATGGTTTGATGCTAGACTGGTGAATTTGTCCTGATGTCTACTGGAAAGTAGCATCAAAGAAGGTGAAAATCCTGTAAAGGTCATTTTCGATACCAGTCATAATGGCTCATTCCTATGAGTAGAGTTGTTTGAAAGTGCAACTCGAAGCTGGAGATATGTCTCTCCAAAAGCTAATTATAAAGCGAGACCGATAGTAAACAAGTACCGTGAGGGAAAGTTGAAAAGCACTCTGAAGAGAGAGTGAAAAGTACGTGAAACTGTTGAAGGGGAACTGGAGTGAGCGTTACCATACTCAATGCCTTGATATTATATTCTCGGCTACCGAGTAGTGTAGTTGTCGTCTTTTGGCAAATCTTGTTAATGAATCGAGCAGAAGTTTTCCTCGGAATTCTTCTTGTTGATTCTAAACAAAATGAGATAAATTGATCTTGATTGCCTGTCTGACCTCAACTTCCTATTCAATGCTCTCTACAGCCCGTCTTGAAACACGGACCAAGGAGTGTGAGTTGCTTGCAAGTGTTGTCGCTCATTGAAAGCGCACACGCGAAATGAAAGTGAACAGTGTAATTTTTATGAATTGCACTACTTTGTGTGGTGAGGGCGCCGATTCGGTGTCCCGCAACCACGGACGGTTTTGCTCTTATTGCATGACTGATCCAGAGCAAGTAGCACACGACCCGAAAGATGGTGATCTATGCTTGGGCAGGGCGAAGCCACGGGAAACCATGGTGGAAGCCCGAAGCGGTTCTGACGTGCAAATCGATCGTCTGACCTGAGCATAGGGGCGAAAGACTAATCGAACCATCTAGTAGCTGGTTTCCTCCGAAGTTTCCCTCAGGATAGCAAAAGCTTGAGCAAGATTGAAAAATCTTCGCAAAGCAATTTCATCGGTTAAAGCGAATGATTAGAGGAATGGGGGAAAATTTTTCCTTCACCTATTCTCAAACTATAAATCGGTGAGATGTCCTTGTGACTTAATTGCACTTGGACTATGAATGCAAGCTTTTTGTGGGCCGCTTTTGGTAAGCAGAACCGGCGATGTGGGATGAACCAAAAGTTGGGTTAAGGCGCCTAACTACTTGCTCATGAGTCACCACAAAAGGTGTTGATTGATACTGACAGCAGGACGGTGGTCATGGAAGTTGAAATCCGCTAAGGAGTGTGTAACAACTCACCTGCCGAATCAATCAGCCCTGAAAATGGATGGCACTAGAGCTCGTGGCCTATACCCAACCATGAATATCAATATCTAACGCAAGTTAGATTAGAGAAAAAGAGCCTCACCAGCTCAAAAATGATATTCATGTGTAGGAGGACACATTGATTGCGCTAAAGTATGCACGCAAGTGTATGCGCGAAGCGATCAATGGAGCAGATCTTGGTGGAAGTAGCAAGTACTCAAATGAGAACTTTGAGGACTGAAGCGGGAAAGGCTTTCATGTGAACAGCGTTTGCACATGAGTTAGTCGATTCTAAAAGACAGGCTAATGCCAAAGTCTTGAATAGTGGTTTCTTGAAAACTGCTGAGTCTCGAAAGAGCATCGGGTTAAAATTCCCGAACTTACTCTCCTGGCATTGAGACGGCAACGTCATTGAGGTCGAACTTTGTCATTGGGACCTTGGGGAAGAGTTATCTTTTCTTTATAACACGTTGTAGAGTCCTTGGAATTGATTCAATCAGAGATAAGGCTCGAAGCGTGCAAGAGCACAGCAGCATTTGCTGTGTCCCAATTGTTCCTGGTGGCACATAAAAGTTTGGCTTAGCAGATGTCAGGAGAGTGAATCGTACCGATTACCGCATCAGGTCCCCAAGGTGAAAAGCCTCTGGTCTTGGAACAGTGTAGATAAGGGAAGTCGGCAAAATAGATCCGTACCTTCGGAAGAAGGATTGGCTCTGAGGAGTGGGTGTAACAAGCCTTTAGTTTGACGCTTCGGTCTGCTAAAGCGTGCGATGGCCTTCGGGTTGTTGGCGTTTGGTTTGACTGCTAGCTGATATGCTTTAGGTCTATTCTGTTGCACAAAAAACACTCGAACTCTGAACTGGTTCGGACAAGGGGAATCCGACTGTTTAATTAAAACAAAGCATTGCGATGGCTGGTGAAACGGTGTTGACGCAATGTGATTTCTGCCCAGTGCTCTGAATGTCAAAGTGAAGAATTTCAAATAAGCGCGGGTAAACGGCGGGAGTAACTATGACTCTCTTAACCGGACTGTGATGATTAGTTGACTGTGTGCAACCTCCACGAGGTCTCGCTGGAAACTGCCATTCGTGGCTGAGCTAAGCACACCATCAATAGTCCCCGGAATGGACAAACCTTAAAAACTTGCCCAGTGGAAGGAAAACCACTCAACAAACCACGGTTTCGGAGTCATACCAAAACAAAGACTGTCCGTGGAAGGCAAACCACTAAAACCACGGTTTCGGAGTCACACCAAAACAAAGACTGTCCGTGGAAGGCGAACCACTAAAAACCACGGTTTCGGAGTCATACCAGAACAAAGGCTGTCCGGTGAAGTGTGCTGACCACCTTAAAAGTTCGCCAACCACTTTGGGTAAAACCAAAGTCTGTACCTCGGTACAGTAGTCCCAACGATGAAGACAATCAATGAGAAAGATCTGGCCTCAGCCAGACAAGACAGTGTGAGCACCAGTAGTTGTGGAGACGTGGCCTCCAAGTGGACCTGCGACATCTGCGGACAGGGTCCGTTCAGGAGTGAGCTCGGCCTGAAGCAGCACAAGACCAGAAGTCACAAGTCAGGGGCATCACAGACGAAAGCATCACAGGGAGCACATGCGGGCAGGGCTCCCACCCAGGAACCCGTGAGTGGCCAAGCAACAGCCCCCAACTGGTGCTGCTCAATCTGTGGTGCTGGACCCTTCAAAGGACAGACTGGTCTCTCACTTCACACCAAAAGCAGGCACCCAGATACATACCACCAGATGCAGGCCCAGAAGACAGGCAGATCTAATGCAAGGTGGACTCTTGAGGAAATGGCTCTGGTCAGAGACGCGATGAGGGGCCTTGATCCCGCATCCCAGAAGCAAGAGAATGAGCAACTGGCAAGACTGTTCCCCCATCGATCCGCTGAGGCATTCAAGGGCTTGAGAAAGAACCAACAGTTTGTGGCAATGATGCAGGAACATGACAGGGAGGAAAACACTGTGCAGGAAGACAGACCAAGACACTGTCTTGAGACGGGCATCGACCTTGAGATGCTGGCTCTTCCTCCTCCGGGTGAATGGCACAGAATGACGGACGACGATCTCACCCAGTACGTCGAGAGAGAGGGACAGATGTGGCTACAAACCCTTGCACAAGAACCAGGGAAGAATGGGGGACAGAGGGCTCACAAACATCCTAGACGATCCAAGAAGGGCATGAGACGGCACCAGTATGCAAGACTGCAGGCTCTTTACAGACGTGACAGGGCTAAGGCAGCGGCATCAGTGATGGATGGGTCATGGGAGAAGTTTGGTGAGCACAACCCCATCACCGACAAGACAGGGTTTCTTGATGCTTGGCAGCAGCTCCTTGAGACGGAAGCAGAGACAATAGACCTAAGCACAATCAGCGGTCAGGGTTGGGTCACTCCAATCACCATCGAAGAAGTGGCCAAGTGTGTGCAGACCATGGGACAGACAGCTCCTGGACCAGACAGGGTGAGCAGGAAGACGGTGACTTGCATCCCCTTCAAGAAGTTGGTCTCCCACTTCAATCTCTGGCTGCTGGCTGAACATCTACCCGAGTGGCTCCTTAGTGGAAGAACAGTGTTCATCCCCAAAGTGGCAGGGTCTCAGGAACCAATGGACTTCAGACCCATCACAGTGGCAAGTGTACTGGCCAGGGTGTTCCACAAGTGCTTAGCTGCACGACTTGAGGACCTAGACGACAATATCAGACAGAAGGGCTTCAAGAGGGTAGATGGGACGGCAACCAACTCTCTTCTGCTGCAGGGCATTATCAGTGAGGCAAAGACACAGAGACGGGGACTCAAACTGGCCTTCATAGATGTGAAGAAGGCCTTTGACAGTGTGACCCACAAGGCCCTGGCAGAAGCAGCACTAGAAGCAGGCATAGACCCCAAGATCCTCAGATACATCATGAAGGGCTACAAGAGACAGGGCACAACTCTGGAGATCGACGGAGCAAGACGCTTGGTGAAGCCATCCAAGGGGGTCAGACAGGGGGATCCCATCTCCCCAATCCTATTCAACCTTGTGATGAACAGGGTGCTGAAGACTCTACCCCAAACGACTGGAATCCAGATGGGCTCAGAAAAGCTGAATCACCTCGCCTTTGCCGATGACGTTGTGTTGCTAGCTCAGACGCAGACAGGGCTTCAGGACTCTATCAACAGACTGGAGACAGGGCTGGAAAGATGTGGTCTCTCTCTCAATGCCAAGAAGTGTGCAACCCTAGATGTGGACACAGTGC
>NW_027450878.1:5000-36216 GCF_964194025.1 Convolutriloba macropyga
AGGAAGCCACTGAGACCCGTCACTTTTCAGATAATATGCTGCCACTCATAGAAAACGACAAAAACAAGCAAAAAACCAACATAAAATTATGTTTTGGAGGAAATGGCTTTGAAGGCGTTAAAACAATACGATATTCAATTAAAACACTATTTCTTGTTCATACGCGTTTTCTTTCAAAACTAATGAGACCTGTTATAAATGTGATTAATTGACAAGGCAACAAAGTTCATTCCAAATTTGGGCAAAATTATCGAAATGGTATCAAAGCCATGAAGCAATTAAATAAAAATATAACCAATAGAAATGGATAATTGTTCAAATGCTGGACATGAGTCGACGCAACTTGTGTGTTTATTGAGACTGAGCAATTTAAATTGATAGAATTTTAAAAGAAGTGGCGAAGTGCAGAAGAGAAATGATGAAAATGTCTCAAAACAAATTTCTTCAGTGAAGTAAAGGCCACTAGGTATCGACTGAAAGCTTATATGGGTTCAAATTTACCATTGAGGGAAGCCAACTTGATCTTTTTTTGTAGATATCCAGTCACAAGACTGCGAAATGATCATGAAATACAGATAAAACACTAGAATTCAGTTTACGTACACAAAAGCACTTCGCGGAAGCCATCAAATTTTTTTTTCTAAAAAAAATATCATCATGGGGCTTCATTTTTACGGAAAAGTATTATGTTAAAATTTTTTTCGTTGTAAGAAAATTGCTCTGGTTTGTAGTAAACGTAGAACTAAAACAAACACAAAATATTTTTTGAAAAAACGTCGACTTAATGGAATGATAACAATTTTTGATTGCCAAAAACCATGATGACACCAAAACTAGCCCTGATGTTGCTGTGAACTCACTAATAAGGGGTAATTGTTGCAATTGAAATCGAAATAGATGTTATAGGTGGAGAAGTTTCAATACATCAAAAAAGTTCTTTTTGGACAATGATTGTTCAAAGGGCGGTGTTTTTCGAATTAAATATATCAGAGCAATCTCAAAGGAAAGGGAAGAAAAAGTAGTCTTCTTTTCATTTTGTTCATTAATGTGTCTGCAGTTGATGAGGTCTGTAACGCCGACACAATTCAAAAAACAATCGGCTGAAGAAACGTATTTGGAGAATATTTGATGAAAAATGCTGAAATTTGAACATTTCAGTAAATTTTTAGCTAATATTCTTGGATCAAACAATTCAGCAACCTTCCTTAGTTTATAGGCAAAATCATTAACACCCTTGTTAGAAAATGTAATAAATTAGCAAAATAGACCAAATTTTGAACAAAAACAACGGATATCCATTAAACAACAATAACCGCCGCCTGAAAAAAAGAAAAACCAAAAAAAAATTAATTCCATATTCTACGATTACGGGCTCTTTAATGATATCACTCAAAACTCTACGATGAATATATCGATCAACCTAAATTTGCTGAACAAAAAATCCAGTTGTGCATATCGTTCCTCTTCCACAAAAGCGGGTCGGATCAATGATTCAACGATGGAGTTTTAATGAATCTGAAATGAAGCTGAAAGTCATAGAAAACTTTGCTCGACTTATTAGTTCCTATATAGACTTTAGATTCAATGACTGCACTAAAATCTCTCTCTCTCTCTCTCTCTCTCTCTCTCTTTCGCACTCGCAACTTGCAGCCTAGCTTGATGCACATGTTTTGGTTTAAATTTTGCCATGCAGCCATCGATTAACTCAAACGCCAAGCCAATATCAGTACTAATTGCAAGTCTTGGTTTCAGTACTGATTCAGAGCTCTGATCATAACACATTTTAGTCTTGTCTTGTCTGATCATAACACATTTTAGTCTTGTCTTGTCTGATCATAACACATTTTAGTCTTGTCTTGTTTTATGAAAATCAAGGTCAAGACTTGGCAAGACTTAATCCAAGTCTTGGCCAAGACTTGGCAGGTCTTACTTCTAGTGTTGGCCAAGATTTGGCAGGTATTAATTAGTCTTGGCCGTAAAAAATAGCCAACAATTTTGCCACGGTTCGCTAAGTTCGTCATTTGGAAATTCCGAAAATTTCAATATTCGGTGATTTCCGTTATTCTGGGGCTAATTCCGCCTAAAATGGATTGAAAAACGGCTAGAAACGGACCATAACTAACTGAAATTACCCATTGTGACCTACCGGGGCCCCACAGTTTGGTATATTTGGTATTCTTTCGTACCAGTCTGGTATCAATTTTCAAGACCCTGGGAAAGTGAGTGAAAATAAACCTCGAAGAAGAAGAAGAAGAATTAATTTCTCTCGAGTTATATATTTACATCTATACATATATCAGCTAGAAAACAGAGAGAGGACAGAGAGAGGACTCGAAATTGTGTAACGTTACGAAAATTTTCGAAATTTGAAATTTTCAATCGAAAATTTTGAAAAGTTGGTTTTGACTTGGGAATGAAGTTGCAAGTGTTACCCAACTCTTGGCCAAGACTTGCCAGACTTATAAGACTTGTTATAAGACTTGCCCATTACTGAATAATGGGGACGGACTTGCATTTAGACTTGCCTAGAACCTGGAGTTCCACGGTTTGAGATTTTTGGGTGATTTTTGGTAAGAAATGCGGCGAATGCGTTGAATTTTTGTAAGAAACGCGGTGATTGCGGTGAATGCGGTGAAAAAATTTTAGCGCATTTCATCGCATTTCCTTGAAAAATTCACCGCAATATTCACCGCAGTTCTTACAAAAATTCACCGCAACGAATTTGTGGCAAATTAATTAAAGAAATGCTGTGAAAAAAACAATTCGCCGCAATTCACTGCCTTTCTTACAAAAATTCACCGTAAAACTAACCGCATTTCTTACAAAATTTCACCGCATCAAGTTTTTTGTGGCATAATAATGTAAGAAATGCAGTGAAAAAACAATTCGAAGCATTTCAGCGCATTTCTTTTAAAAAAATTACCGCTTTTTTCCACAACGTTTATTGTATCTGATTTAAGTTCACAGTTGAAATATCCTAGAGGTCAGTGACAGATGGAGCAATAGAATAAGAAGTTGTAGACATTAAGTAGCTGAGAGGTTCGAACCCCTGTCCTTATGTTTGATTTTTTAAAGAATTCTGTTGAAGGCATTGAAAATAAGTAACTCTTCGCAATTCACCTCAAAAAAGATGCAAGAAATAGGTGGTGAAAGTTATTTATTTTTACCGCATTTCGTACGGCCAAACCTCGACCCGGTTCGGAACGGGAACAATTTTGCTGAACTTTTCTGGGTATAAAAAAGACTCGTTAAATGGCTACAAAAAGAGATCATCACGAAGTCACAAAAACGTTCTGTTTTGATATTCATTTCACAAGCAAAATCATGGAAGAGAATGCTGGTAAATTTGCATGCTTTTCTGCGTAAAAAAATATCACCATTCATTGCGTCTGTCTTTTAACACTAAAATTGTTTAACAAAACCGAAAACGACCAGTTTTATAACATTGTTACTTATTTGTTTTCCACTCGTCAATCGTTTTTATCGATGATTATGTCCCGCAGTGAAAATCGAGATTAAACGAAGGAGGAAAACAATTTTAATTTGTTTATTTCGCTGAGAATTTTTTCTGAAGTGAATAGTTTCACCCGTTTCTCGGCGCTGTCAATATTTGCGCTCCAATTTTTTCCTGCAATTCTGTATCCAAAAATACAGCTTCTGTTTTTTTCTTTCAAACGTTCAAAAAATTTGATTCAGCATTGGTTTCGAAAGCTTAAATTGATTGTGCCGTTGGTCTAGAAAGGTAAATAATTAAGAATGTTTGAATTCTATGACTCGTTGGCTTATTTTTTGACTATTTGATATTCTTAAAAGGACAATATTGAATTGCTTTGCATGGTCTTTTTGACTTTGTTGTTGCTTTTTTTTTAAAATCCAAAATCATCATTTCAATTAATTTTTGTCAGCATCAGCGCAGTTTTCATTCTTAGCTGTAAGCTTAAATTGAACCCGATTTCAGCAAAATCAGTATCAAGTTTTCATAAGTTGAAATCTTTTGGAAAATACTGATGACACTTTTTTTTCAATTTTGTGTCTTTCAATTTTATCTTTAATTCTTTCCGTTTTTCAGCACGGGTAGTAATCAATTTTTTGGGTTTATGCTGACTGTTTTCCTGCTGCTGAGTTGACTGTTTGATTTTAATAAATGAGCTGTGAAGGGCTACGAAAAATGTGCTAGGAGAGCCAAGTTTTTTTGTGGTTAAATTATAGGGTATTGGAAAAGAAACAAAATAAAAGCCTATTTTCAATGTTCTACAAAAACACCTAACATTGTACGTTGTATACACTTATCACAAAATCTAACTGATGAGAAGAACTGATGAGAATCAATGGAAAGGTGTTTCAATAACACTTTCACTTGAGAAAAACGATTCACTGGTTTAAAAAAATAAGGAAACCGCTAACAGTTTTCAACCTCACTGATTTGTTAATCTTTTTTGAAAGAAATAGTTACAAAGACTAGAAGTTAATTAATATAAATTGGCTGAAACTCCATTTTTTTCCAAAAAAAAATCAAAACTTGTGAAAATAGTTTGTTTCAAACATTTTTCGCTAAAATATTTAAAATTTAGACTCTTGCTCAAAAAACATTTCTAGAATGGGAAAGCTGGTTTTGATTCAGCTATATTGTAGTCGAAGAGAAAAAAGGTGGTTGCCAAGATCAAATAAAGTTTCCACCATTTTTCTGATCAAATTTCCTCTCATTGAGCAAATTCATTTGAATCGCTAAAAATTTTTCTCAATAACAAAATCATGGAAAAAATGGTTCACACTATTTTCTTAGCAAATGATAGCCAGAACAAAAGATGTGTGAAAACTTCACCCGATATTTGATTTCCCTGAAAACCTCCCCAAACCATTCAAATCAAAATCAAACAAATTTCGCTTATTTTTTTTAGTTTTTACTTTAACATGCGCTGAAAAGAAATTTAGGAATTTTAATGGGTGATCTCACCAATACAACCCCTTTTCTAGCAAATTTTGATTTTTCAGCCGGAAATTTTTATGGCCTTGATAATTTTTCAACAAATTAATCGATGCATTCTCACTTACTGTTGTTGCATCTTTTTTATTGGACTTTCGTTCATCTTTATTCATTAGAACTCAAATAGATATACATTTGTATTATTAATCTTGCTGAACTGATCGATCCATTTCGCGGGATTAAAGTTTCAAGCTTTCCAAAAATGCAATGTAATAAAAGGGCTGCACTGTTCTAGAATGCTGAATTGTAATTGCGTGCTATTATCAATTTGAATTTACAGGGAGATAATTTGGCATTTGTATGATCGTCGTTATCATTCTATATACAGCGTTAAACGGCAAGTTTTTTATCTCTCTTTCTGTATATATGTGTTTCCTTTCTGTTCTGGAATTCCATCCAACTTCTCGGATCCTATCTCTTCGCGCCCCCCGCAGCTTAGTGGGTGCATATTATTTGCTACCCCTGAAGCACATTGCCAATTTTTAAATTGGTTACTTACTTTTAAATGACATGTGCTCTATAACGGAAAAGATCCGAATTCTCAATGCACTTTATTTTGTTAGGAGTGGGCTGTTTCTCTCACCAATTTTAAGCCAGATGTCTTCTAGAAGTCACAGTTCGGTGACACGTATCCAATTTGCTCACTATGCATAGGTGACTGAAAAAGCATGAATATCGTCACCACGGGCGGGAAAGTAAGTAACCCCTGCCTACGATTTTAAGCAGCTTACATTTCATCTCGGTCTCACTGAAATTTTGGTCTATCATTGCTATTAAATGATGCAACCGTGGACAACAGTGCGGCGTGGACACGTGGGACGATTAGTGAGGACAACAGTCACCAAATCTTGTCAAAATTGTCTCCTATGGACCGAGTTCTTCAGTTACAGAGAAGTTTTCTGCTTGATAAAGAAAATATTGGATTTTTATGGCAAAATAAGACCGCAGCTATGCAAACAGCGTGGCAGATATAGAAGATTGACAGGTACTCAGAGATTTTTCAAACTAAGGGCTTAACTGATTGAAGTGAGTAGAACTCTAAATAAACAGTCCTTTTTCATTATATACTGTTCTTACCTGATAAAATGGTGAGAACGTTTTCTTTTCATTGTTTGAATTGGTGTTGATCATGATTAAAGTGGATAGAAACTGTTATTTTGGTTATCGATGAATGTGTTGTCAAATTTTCTTAACCGGGAAATGAGCACTCACTTGACTAAACAGTTCACTTCGATTCAAATCAAAATTATACATATTTTAGTTAACATAATTTTTGTTAGGTTTGTTTTGAGAGCTGTTGTTTAAAAAAATTGCAACCTTATCAACTCTCAAAGAGCAACGGGAGATTCTGTCGAGCGAGAATCAATTTCCACATCAATTGACTGTAATTGCCGAAAAGGGGTCAATATTTGCAATTTTCTGTTTTCTTGGTACCGCATTGTTTGACATAAAAACTTTTTACATCTAGGTTTTCTTCACACCAACTGCATAAAGATTGTTAGCCCTTCCGATTAAAAACCGAGCTTCTGATCAACATTTACAGAGCCATCCAATCATTCTGATGATTTCTATTTCTTTTAAAAAAAAATTAGTACCCTAATCACCCTTGTCACTCTCAGCCGATGTAGAGACACCCAACAGGTAGAGGTTTGCGTTATTGATCAGGCCCATCCAAGACATATGAAAAAAATTTGATAGAACTAATATTGTCTATGAAAAAAATTTGTCTCGACTCATGAAAAGGATTAGCCTCAACTTTAAGTAGGGTCCTCGAACATGTAATTTATTTCAATATTTATCCCACCACCTCGAATTATTAGGTCTTTCATAAATTCAAGGTCTAGACTAGGGTAGTAAGCCGGTTTAATTCAGTAGTAACCTGAGTCCCATCGATGGATCGTAGATATTTCATGCAAAGATCAAATCCATCTGTGAAATACAGTAATTTCATACACCCATCGAAGGATCATAGTCATTTCATGAAAATAAAAGCGGATGTTACTTCGAATGAAAATTTCAAAATACTCAAATATATTCGAGAATATCAATTGAGAAAGAAGAAAAAGTAGCGCGTAGCGTGTAGCATGCTTTTAATGTCCTTAATTGAGCCCTCATTTCTGCATTAATACGTTATAGTTCGGCACGTGCGTCTGGGCTGTGCCAAGTTAGGCCAAAATATATTCACCAAGTTGGGGGGGGGGGGGATTTTCACCAAATGGGGGGGGGGGGGGGGTGCATTTATACGTCGTTCTGCAGATTCAATTCGACCTTAATAAAAGTAGACCTCAATGTTTAATCATGTATATCCATGTTGCTATTTGCTACAGACCTGCTCTGAAATGGTCATCCCAGGTTCTAATACATTTTTTTTCGCATTATTGACTCCACCTCAGGGCTTCGATAAGTTCAAATAGTTTGTTTGATGCCCATTAGAGGAAACTTTCTTAATATTAGCCCCCAAAGAGGTTAACTGACTGAAATTTTGTTTCGGGGTTGCACCAAAAAAAGGCATGGGCCAGACTGAACAGACTGAAGTTAGGGTATGAGCCAAACAAAACAGACAGAGGATGGGGTAAGGGCTAGACAGTACAGAGCGGCGACGGGATATGGGCCATATCGAACAGACCGAATTTAGGTATGGCCTTACAGAACAGACCGGTGACGGGGTACGGGCCAACACGAACAGATAGGACTCAGGTATGGGCAAGACGGAGCAGCGCAACCTAAAATTTGGCCAGACTCTGAGCTCGGTCGCACTGGTCCCCCTGCCCACGACCCAGGTCCAGCTGAATCATATCTGTCCTGGGCCGAG
Organism: Convolutriloba macropyga; assembly: GCF_964194025.1. NCBI lineage: Eukaryota > Metazoa > Xenacoelomorpha > Acoela > Convolutidae > Convolutriloba > Convolutriloba macropyga. The sequence goes on from NW_027450878.1 coordinate 12,797, forward strand.
GACTTCATTCGGGACATTGATAGATCTTGATGTCTTTTTTAATGTAACTGTCCAAATCAACTTCTCGTAGTTGGCAAAAATTAAGCAATTGTGTACATTTTCCATCAGTGCTAACAATAATTCTGCACCAACAGTATCCGGCAGTTGTCATTACATACTAACTTATTATGGAAAAACATGCTTCTGGAAATTGTCTGAATATTGCACCCATTAAGCCGGCTATCACAAAAGATACTGATGCTAAGTTTTAATTCTATCGTTCCCACAGTATTAATGGATTCGAAAACGACGCTGTTCATTATATTTGCAATTACGGACCTCAAAATAGCTAGTGATGTCTTGTGATGTTGTTTTTTTGCTATTTAGCAAATATGTAGTCCCTATCTTTCACATCAGTTAGAAAATATCAATTCTTACGCCAGTGAGAGCGAGAGAAAGAAAGAGGCAAAAGAATTCTGATGTCTCAATATCTGCTTCAGATTGATATTTACATAGAAATTCGATGACGGTGTGCAAGCGGAGGAGAACGTCGTGGTACCAATTATTTGAGGACTTTTCGTTTCATTATTTTTTTAGGAATTGAGGCTAATATATACTGAATTATGGTTCCAACTGCTCTTCACTTTGGCATCAAAAAGTTCTCTAATATGCAAAAAAAATCTTTTTGAAAGGTACCTGATAATTTTTTATTGTTATAGAAAATGTTCCCAAAGTTTTCAATGTATCATTCATTGCTAAAATCGAGAAAAATTTAAAAAAAAAATTAATCTAGTCGGAACAGTGTGGTAAATTATGCAAAAGTTTGTTTCAGAGACAAAACTGAATATGGACATTACTAGATGGTTACTGACGCCCTGCCAAAATTATTCGTCAATTTTTTCTCATTTTCTCTAGGTTTTGATTCGGACTTCGATATTTCCATGGTGTTAACGTTGTGTATTAAAATCAATTATGTGACTGCCATTGGGTATCGTGGTGCAAGCAAATTTTTCACACATAATACAAGGAAATCAAAGCAGGATTGCAAAGTTATTTTTGTACTGATTGAGCTGGCTGTTTTATCAACTGCAAGAAAAATGAAAACTAGAAAATTTGAATCGGTGTCAAAATTATTGCTCAGATCCGGTGCCATACCTTGACAACTTCCTGTACAAAATTTTTTAAAGTTCTTCAGATGAACTCAAAAAGGTTGGGACTCAAAAACTATTTTTCCACCGTGAGATTGCCAAGCATAAAATCAGACCCAAATAGCTATACGGTTCAAAAGTAAACATCATTGCAGAATTTTGAAAAATTGTTTGTAAAAATGTCGTTTTAAAGTCATGCTGTTATTGCAAACACGCAATAGTTGGCGTTGTCAATAAAGAAATCACTGAAAGCACATTTTTTATTTTTAGAGAATCAAGGGTGAAAAATAGTCAGGCAATGAAATTTCGAGGCATCTCCACTTATTCAACTAATTTGGCATTTGTATGATTGTCGACATCATTCTATTTACAGCGTTAAATGGCAGGTTTTTTATCTCTCTTTCTGTATATATGTGTTTACTTTCTATTCTGGACTTCCATCCGACTTCTCGGATCGTATCTCTTCGCGCCCCCCGCAGCTTGGTGGGTGCATATTATTAGCGACCCCCGACGCACATTGCCAAATTTTAGAATGGCTACTTACTTTTAAATGATATGTGCTCTATAACGGAAAAAATCCGAATTCTCAATGAACTTTATTTTATTAGGAGCGGGCTGTTTCTCTCACCAATTTTAAGCCAGAGATCTTCCAGAAGTCACAGTTCGGTGACACGTATCCAATTGGCTCACTATGCATAGGTGACTGAAAAAGCATGAAAATCGTCACCACGGGCGGGCAAGTAATTAACCCCTGCCTACGATTTTAAGCAGCTTACATTTCATCTCAGTCTCACTGAAATTTTGGTCTATCATATCTATTGAACGATGCAACCGTGGACAACAGTGAGGCGTGGACACTTGGGACGATTAGTGAGGACAACAGTCACCAAAGCATGTCAAAATTGTCTCCTATGGACCGAGTTCTTCAGTTACAGAGAAGTTTTCTGCTTGATAAAGAAAATATTGGATTTATATGGCAAAATAAGACCGCAGCTATGCAAACAGCGTGTTAGATATAGAAGATTGACAGGTACTCAGAGATTTTTCAAACTAAGGGCTTAACTGATTGAAGTGAGTAGAACTCTAAATAAACAGTCCTTTTTCAATATATACTGTTCTTACCTGATAAAATGGTGAGAACATTTTCTTTTCATTGTTTGAATTGGTGTTGATCATAATCAAAGTGGAAAAAAACTGTTATTTTGGTTATCGATGAATGTGTTGTCAAATTTTTTTAACCCGGAAATGAGCACTCACTTGACTAAACAATTCACTTCGATTCAAATCAAAATTTTTTATATTTTAGTTAACATAATTTTTGTCAGGTTTGTTTTGAGAGCTGTTGTTTAAAAAAATTGCAACCTTATCAACTCTCAAAGAGCAACGGGAGATTCTGTCGAGCGGGAATCAATTTCCACATCAATTGACTGTAATTGCCGAAAAGAGGTCAATATTTGCAATTTTCTGTTTTCTTGGTAAGGCATTGTTTGACATAAAAACTTTTTACATCTAGGTTTTCTTCACATCAGCTGCATAAAAATTGTTGGCCTTTTTGATTAAAAAACCGAGTTTCTGATCAATTTTTACAGAGCCGCCCTATAATTTTAATAATTTATATTTTTTTAAAAAAAATCAGTACCCTAGTCTAGGCCTGGCATTATGAAAAGATCGTCCTCAACCGATTTGAGCAATGAAAAGACTGTCCTCGGCAGATTTCTGGTATGAAAAGAATTTGTCTGACTTAAACTGATGTTCTCGACTTTGGCTGTAACTAAAACAACTGTCCTTGATTTGTCCTCGATTAAAAACGTGTCCTTCAATTTGGCTTGACAATAAAATTGTGTCCTCGAATTTGGATAGATTGATTTCAATTGATCAGGAAAGTGAATGGAAAATGATCAATGTCGTCGATTTTAGATTCTACAAGTGCTGTGAGCTGATTTCATATATAAAATAGGTTCCAGGTCTAGACTAGGGAATTGAAATGTAATCACGGATTATTGTCACCCTCATAAGATGTAGAGCCACCCCGGGTTGAGGTGTGCGTTACTGATTGAGCTGGCTGTTTTATCACGTGCGAGAAAAATGAAAACCAGAAAAATTGAATGGTTGTCAATATTACTGCTCAGATCCGGTACCATGCCTTAAAATCATCCTGTAAAAAAATTTTAAAGTTCTTCAGATGAATTCAAAAAAGTTGGGACCCAATAAAACTTTTTGCATCGTGAGATAGCCAAGCATAAGGTCAAACCAAAATAGATATATTGGTTCATAATTAAACTTCATTGCAGAACTTCGAAAAATTGTTTGTAAAATTGTCGTTTTAAAGCTATACTGTTATTGCAAACACGCACTAATTTGCTTTGACAATAAAGTAATCAATAAATTCAACTGCTGTGGCCCACTGAAACCACTACATTTTTTATTTTTAGAGAATCAAGTGTGAAAAATAGTCAGGCAAAAAAACTTCGAGGCATCTCAATTTAATCAAGTAATTTGCAAATAAGTCTTAAAAAAGAACCAGGAAAACATGTTTGCAATAAAAAATGTTTTCAACAAGCATTTGTCTAGATTTTCAATCCCAGCCTCGAATTATTAGGTCTTCTCATAAATTCCAGGTGTAGACTAAGATAGCAACCCGGGTTTAATTCAGTAGTAACCCGATTTTTAAGTCAGTAGTAACCCGAGTCCCTTCAATGGATCATAGATAATTCATGCAAAGATCACATCCATCTGAGAAATACAATATTTTCATACACCCAGCGAAGGTTCATAGTCATTTCATGAAAGAGAAGGCGTATTTTATTTCGAATGAAGATTTCAAATTACTCAATTATAATCGAGAATATCAATTGAGAAAGAAGAAAAATTAGCGTGTAGCAAGTAGCATGTTTTAATTTCCTTAATTGAGCCCACATTTCTGCATTAATACGTTATAGATCGGCACGTGCGTCTGAGCCGTGCCAAGTTAGGCCAAAATATATTCTCCAATCTGGTGGGGGTATGCATATATACGTCGCTCTGCAGATTCAATTCGACCTTAATATTAATAGACCTCAATGTTTAATCATCTATATCCATATTGCTAGTTGCTACATACCGGCTCTGAAATTGTCATCCCATGTTATAAAACTTTTTTTTCGCAGAGGACTGGCTACAAGGGTAAGGGCTAGACAGTACAGAGCGGCGACGGGATATGGGCCATATCGAACAGACCGAATTTAGGTATGGCCTTACAGAACAGACCGGTGACGGGGTACGGGCCAACACGAACAGATAGGACTCAGGTATGGGCAAGACGGAGCAGCGCAACCTAAAATTTGGCCAGACTCTGAGCTCGGTCGCACTGGTCCCCCTGCCCACGACCCAGGTCCAGCTGAATCATATCTGTCCTGGGCCGAGGACTTCATTCGGGACATTGATAGATCTTGATGTCTTTTTTAATGTAACTGTCCAAATCAACTTCTCGTAGTTGGCAAAAATTAAGCAATTGTGTACATTTTCCATCAGTGCTAACAATAATTCTGCACCAACAGTATCCGGCAGTTGTCATTACATACTAACTCATTATGGAAAAACATGCTTCTGGAAATTGTCAGAATATTGCACCCATTAAGCCGGCTATCACAAAAGATACTGATGCTAAATTTTAATTCTATCGTTCCCACAGTATTATTGGATTCGAAAACGACGCTGTTCATTATATTTGCAATTACGGACCTCAAAATAGATAGTGATGTCTTGTGATGTTGTTTTTTTGCTATTTAGCAATTATGGAGTCCCTATCTTTCACATCAGATAGAAAAAATCAATTCTTACGCCTGTGAGAGCGAGAGAAAGAGAGAAAGAATTGAAAGAAGGAAAGAGACAAAAAAATTCTGATGTCTCACAATCTGCTTTAGATTTATATGAACATAGAAAATTGATGACGGTGTGCAAGCGGAGAAGAACTTCGTAGTACCACTTATTTGTCGACTTTTCTTTTCATTATTTTTCTAGGAATTGAGGCTAATATATAGTGAATTAAGGTTCCAACTGCTCTTCACTTTGGCATCAAAAAGTTCTCTATAATGCAAAAAAAAATCTTTTTGAAAAGTACGTTTTTTTTATTGTTATAGAAAAAAGTGCGAAGGTTTTCAATGTAACTCAATGTGCGAAAGTTTTCAATGTAATTCATTGCTAAAATCGAGAAAAAATATTAAAAAATGTAGTCGTCTGAACAGTGTGGTAAATTATACAAAAGTTTGTTTCAGAGAGAAAAACTAAACATGGACATTAATAGATGGTTACTGCCGCCCTGCCAAAATTATTCGACAGTTTTTTCTTGGTTTATCTAGTTTTTGATTCGGACTTCGATATCTCGATGGCGTTTACGTTGTGTATTAAAAATCAATTGTTTGTCTGCCATTGGGTATCATGGTGCACGCAAATTTTTGACGCATAATACCAGGAAATAAAAGCAGGATTGCAAAGAGCTTTTTTGTACTGATTGAGCTGACTGTTTTATCACCTGCGAGAAAAATGAAAACTAGAAAATTTGAATGGTTGTCAATATTACTGCTCAGATCCGGTACCATGCCTTGACATCATCCTGTACAAAAAATTTTAAAGTTCTTCAGATGAACTCAAAAAATTGGGACCCAATTAAACTTTTTGCATCGTGAGATTGCCAAGCATAAGGTCAAACCAAAATAGATATATTGGTTCATAATTAAACGTCATTGCAGAATTTCGAAAAATTGTTTGTAAAGTTGTCGTTTTAAAGCTAGACTGTTATTGCAAACACGCACTAATTTGCTTTGACAATAAAGTAATCAATAAATTCCACTGCTGTCGCCCACTGAAAGCACTACATTATTTATTTTCAGAGAATCAAGTGTGAAAAATAGTCAGGCAAAAAAACTTCGAGCCTTCTCAGCTTAATCAACTAATTTGCAAATAAGTCTTAAAAGTGAACCAGGAAAACATGTTCACAATAAAAAATGATTTCAACAAGCTTTTGTCTAGATTTTCAGCCCAGTTACTCGCCCAACTTAGTGTAACTTTGCATGCCCTACTTAGTTGCCCTACCTATCACCTTAGTGAAATTTCACTTTAACTCTTTCACAAGTGTCCTAAAAAAGTGCAAAGATTTTTACATTTTGATTCTCTAAGTATATGTTAGAACAAAATCGTGGTCGCCCGAGAGACAGTGTTTCGTTACGAGGGTGCTTACGCCGGAGTGCTGGGCACGAGGTCCGAGGTGGACTAAGATTTCCCAGAGTAACATGTCTAACCGCAGTTATTAGTCCAAAATACTTATAAATCATCACAACTCACTCAGACTGACTCTGGCGCTGGGATATTCATCTAGAAATTATAGCGTGACATATCCAAGATATATCCTTAGTATAAAACCTAGCTGAATTTTTAAAGTAATTAAGAATTATTTTGTATAGAAATAGTGTGATAAGGTGTTTAGTCATAATTTAAAAGCAACAGATAATAATTTTGTGCTAAAAACTAGTTATCATAAAGAATGAAACTACCTATATTTCTCAATGAGTTCAATAAAAAGCCAGGAAAAAAAATAATAAATTCACAAAATCCCCGGGTTGCTCATCATACAATTTTCTTTCTTGTCATACTAGGTCATATATGATTCTTAGTAATCATACTAGGGCATATATGATTTATATTAACTCTTGGTAGTCATACAAGGATCATATATGATTTCCTAGTAATCATACAGGGACAATACAAAAAAATTTCAAGACCTGAAAACTATTTAATTTTCATTTTTTATCGAAGTTGAAAAAATTTCTTGGAGATCATACAATATCATATATGACACATAAAACATTGACTGCTACCAAAAAAACCCGTATAATGTAGTCAGAGGACATATTAAAAGATTATATTGCTTTTACAATCCACATTTGATTCATTGTGCGCGCTAAAAGAATAACTTTGCAATTTGAACATACTCACAAAACTAAATTGAGGTTACGTGCAGAAACAATAGTTTCTATGTTTCTTATAAATTAGCATTTATAGGTATCAACTGGCTTCAGAAAGTATCAAATCTTTAGTTATCTATTCGGTCTTACTCTTTTATGTAGTTCCCAACTGTGTAGTAGCCTAATTGTCCATGATGATTAAACCGCTATTATTGTCACTTTCGGATCAGTTCCTCAAAGTGTGATAGGAAAGAAACAAGCAAGTACTCCACTTTAAGTAGGAACGTCCTTTGGGAGTGAGTCTTTTAAAAAAAGGAGAATTTTCACTAAATGTTGCTTGAGATTTAAAATCCTGACTTTTTAATTGGCTTTTTTCACTTAGTCTTTACTCTTTAAAAATTGTTTCAAACCCATATCCTCGCCGTTCTGCTAAGCAATAGCCCGCAGTGGGGCACTGGACAAAAGGAGCCAACTGAGCGCTCTCCTTTCAGAAGCAAGAGCAACCGCTGATGATACTTCACAGGGTTAACAAGCTTTTATTCAAGTTCAAAACAAACGTAAGCGTTTTCGAAACCAAAACGAGAAGAATTTGATGTCCGAGCCAGTTAGACCACTAGTTATAATAATCAATCCGAGAACAACTCAAGTGCAATTTACTCAAACTTTGGAGACAAATTCCCCACAACTGAAAATACAACGAATTAGAGAATTGCCAAACTCATTCGATTTCTTTATCCAACCGGAAAACAAAGCCTCCAGAGATAGTCTCATGTCAAGTACAAACCTGCAACAAGTATTCCCAAACGCTACTGTGAACACAAGAAAGACACTGCCAAAAGCCAAGTCCAAACCAAGCTTTGTTATAGTCAATGTGCTTCACAGCATCCAAGAAATTGAAATAAAAGAGGAACGCTTGAGCAATAACGGAATGAAGGTATTAAAAGTGTCAAGGATTATAAGCCGCGCAAGTGGCAAACCTTCAAAGCTTATCAGAGTAATAAGGGATTCAACAAATCATGTTTTAGCAGCACAAAAGCACGATGTACAGATTGGTTGGCTGATCTAAAAATGTGAACCAAGCAAAGAGCCGCCACATGTTAAACAATGCTTCAAGTGCCAGAAATATGGACACTCCACCATTGAGTGCAAAAACGAGCAGCGTTGCCTGCAATGCTCAGGCCAGCACACAGTAGAACAATGCGTCAAACCAAAATAAAAAGCCAAGTGTGCAAATTGTGGTGGATCGCACTTATCTGTGTACAAGATGCTCCTCCTATCAAAACGCAGTTGTTGAAGCGACAAAGAGAAAACCAGATATCAAGCACTCAGCAGTTGCAAAAAGACAAACTGAAATATTAAAACCAAACTCAGCTGTCTCAACGATAAACATAAATGTTCTGGTTGCTGAATTACTCAGAAAAATCCGATCAATCTTCAATACAATGTCTAACAGTGATATAACAAATGTTGTCAGTTTTAGTGCAAGCAGAATTTTTGGTAATAAAATAGAAGGTCAAAAAGTTCATGACAGCATCAAAAACGCTAACAACAATTTCACGGATGTTCCGACGCAACAAATTCCAACAAACAGCAATCAATTCAGCCAACTTGGATAAATTTAATATTATGCAATGGAACTGCCGAGGTTTATCCAACAAAATATCAGAACTTCTCGTTTTTCTGAAGGGAAAAGATATCGTTATTGTGTGCGTGAATGAAGTCAAGAGCTAGCAAAATGAAAATCTGACCGATGATTATTTCGTAGTAACAGAAACGAGACTAAGTAAGTCACATGCCTCTGATTTTAGCAAAGAAGGGAACGATAATAATAGAAGTTAAACCAGAAAATTTGATAGAAAAAATCAAGGAAATGTTTTCGACAAAATAAAGGCATGCATTGAAGTACCTGTTTTATGTCATCTCTGGGTCATAGCTCTTTACAACTCACCAGGTTGCGATTTGAATCTATTAGAATGTTTTGAAACTGATATGAAGAACGTTTTTATCTGTGGAGATTTCAACGCTCCACATCAGGAGCTGAATTGCACATATAACGCTGAGAACGGTGATAACATAATTGAAATCATTGAAACTGCAACTTTCAAGCTTTTAAATAACAGTTATCACAAATATCAATTATATCAAGGAGAACGTCGAAAAATGCTTGATGTACTTTTCGCTGATCAATTAGTCTTCAAATTTTTTGACACATTTTGTGTTTTCGATGACTTTGATAGTGACTGCAGCTCAACCATCACTACTTTGAATATAGTAACCCAAAGCAGATTCTATTTGAAGGCAAAAATCAACTTCAAAAAGTTAAAACAGATTGTCAGACAAGAATATGGAAAATCTTCAAAGGCTCTATCCAAAGGTCTATTTAAAAGCAGAAGAACTAAATAACCTAAATGAAGTACTTGTACAGGTCATTCAATTCTCGCTACAGAAGTCGTATATCCTACAAAAAAATTTACTTTTGGATATGAGCCTACTAAACTTATCCGTGAAAAGAAGAAAAAGAGAAGAGAGCTGTAAAGAACAAGCGGAGAACAGTTCAAATTCCTGAAACAGGAAATAAATTTCCTCCAAAGAGACATAAAGAGGTCAATGAAACGATTTGAAGAAATCAATCAATCAAAATGGGTTGCAAGTGCTCAAAATAAGGGGAGCAAAAGCTTTTGGAGAGGAGATAAAGCCTTATGTGGTGATTCAAAAAACAAAATGAAACTGAACAAAGTGTTGAAATCTCTTATAAATAAATCAGAGCAAAAACAGACATTGAGAAATGCGAAATATTCAAAACTCTTCTACAGGTTCCAATGAAAGATCTTATATACGAAAACTTGGATCTAAATGAGCACTTTGAGTAGATTGAAAACGAGACAAAAACGTTTCTCCAATAAGAAAATAGTGAAACAAAGAACTACTGTATTATACAAGTAGACAATTATGATGAAATTTTGAAAAAAAAGAAGATCAAGTCCAGGACCAGATAAAAATCAGCTATAACATTCTGAAAAGGTTACCTAAATGCCTCAAAGCATATATTTGTCTCCTGAGAACTAGCTCAATAAACAATTCTTATGTTCCAACTACATGGAAAGAGTCACAAGTCAAAATGTTACAAAAGTTGAACAAAACCAAAAACGGGGCAGAAATTTACCGACCAAACAGCCTAACCAATTGCATTGCAAAAATTTGTGAAGCAGCAGTAAAGAATATTGTCCTAGCGCACTGTGAAAACAATTATGTCTTCGTAGAATTGCAAAGTGCGTATAGAAGGAGGCGTTGCAAAACTGATAATTTGCTCAAACTTACTCATCACGTAACAGAAGCATTTCAATGGTCTCAAATGGTTCCATTTGTTTGCCTAGATATTGAAAAAGCGTTCGATGCAGTGTGGAGACCAGGACTTCAAAACAAACTGATACAAATTGGTGTGCATAAACCTCTGATAAAATGGGTTAACTCTTTTCTCTCTCAGAAAAGCATCTTCTTGAAAATTAATAACTCAAAAAATAGCACCACATTTTCAAAACAAGCTGGCATACCTCAGTGCACCGTCATTGCACCAATACCCTTCCTGGTTTATGTCAGCGGCACTCCTGAAATACCAGCACTAATTTCTCAATTTGCTGTTGATTTTGCACTTTACTACACGCCGCTCCGCAAGGGCGGCTCAGTCAGATCAACATTGATGAAGAGTGCTTGCTGACCTTGTATAAATCATTGGTTCGAGCTCTATAAATTTATGCAAATGCCTGCTGGAGTGAGAAATCTAATTCATTTATCAACAACATACAACTGAACCAAAATAGAGCATTAAGAATTTGTATGAGAAACCCGCTGATACAGTGTCAAAAAACTCTATGAAGAGGCCAATATACCTACAGTAAGAGATTTTCAAATTAGATTAGCAAATGAGGACCTGAAACGGGCAAAAGAAAACAAGATCGAATCAAAACTTGAACTCATCCAGAGAAAGAGACAAGGTCCGAAAAACGGTTATCAAAGCACACTGGACCATCTGTCCTGCTATTGTTCTTTACCAGTTCCTATATCGTAGAAAACCAGTACAGCCATCATCGAACAACTTATTGCCAGCCAATTGCATATTTAATTCGTGGCAAAAGTCGAACAAACAACTTCCTAACCAAACAAGTAAGCCAGTCGCTCACCTAGTAAAATTGGTGCTTAGCTGTGAGAAATACAAGGAAAACAACAACAATTTATAGAGCTTTCTTCTACTGAACAATCTTAATCGATTAACATCATTTTAATCCAAGAACGTTCTTATTTTTCACATTCACTCCACTGATATCATGATCAAAGTTAACTTACGGTTATACAACTAACGAGAACATACAGTGCTATGAGCGGTTTGGTTCAGTGGTTGTAAGGTTGAGGTTAGCATAGCACTTTTAACTGCTTCTTTAACTGCTTCTTATTATTCCTTCTGTACTTTACTTCATTCTTCAAAACGCTTTAATTTTGCCTTGGAAGACAGGTTATTAAATGTTGCAACTGCTCTTTTTCTTACCTTCCCTCAATTTACTTTAACGCATCTTAACGCTTGCCTTTATTAACAAAATCACACTTTTGCACAACTAGCGCAGCCCTCTAGTTCTTTGATCAGATGAGGCGCAGTAATTCAATCCCCAACGCGAGTGCAGCCCTATTTTTCTTTGTTTATTTATTTTTTTCCTATCTGCTCTTCCCACTCTCAATTTTTATTACCTTTTGAATAATTAATCTTATTAAACGACTTTTTTACTTTGAATAAACATTATTGATATCTTACCACGCATAGAAAAACGACGAACTGACCAACTTCTAAGAGGCTAGCCAAGAACTCCAAGAAAAAGAGTAAAAGCAAGCAGAGCCAGCAGAAGCCCTTCCCTGCGCTTGAAATGGCTCCCAGCAACAAGAGCAATCAATTGGTTGCAACAAAAAAGAAACTCTGTAAAAACAGGAGCCTAAACTCATCTTTCCGAAATTTCGAACTTTCTATTTTAATGATTGATGCCTTTTCAAATTGATTGAACTTGATTGTACATACATTAATAATAGTATGTAGTCCCCAATTTTGCAAATAATGCTGTACGTTAGGGTCTTTTCGCGGATGACAATGTGATGCCGGGGAATCACATAGGTGACGCCTTACCGAAAAAAACTAAAAAAACTTAAATGGAGAAAGATTTGCGAAAAATATGTGTATGATTCTTGGTAATTATACTAGGATCACATATGATTTCTTGATAATCATACAAGGATCATATATGATTTCTTAGTAGTCATACAAGGATTGTACTAGGAAAATCGTTATGATTTGTATGACATCATATATGATCCTTGTATGACTACTAAGAAGTGGCGACCCGGGTCTATATTGTTGAAAAACCAAAAACGAATATCGACTTCAAAATCGAGTAATCTAAACTGCACTCCCTACCTTTAAAATTTTGTCGCAACTTTCAACCTCTAAGTTCCGTACCCCTAATTTTCCGTAACCTCTAAATTCCTTCTTCTTACTTTCCTCCATTGATCAAGTTACATTTTTTTCCTCCGAAAGAAATAGTGGAAAATATTTCGCTAGTTCCGTAATATTAGTTTTTTTGTCCCATGGAGAAATTCAAGTTTTGACCTTCCAAATCATTTGCGCAACTTTATTGCATGACTGTCAACACTATTTCGACTTCAAAGTGGTTATCTGTCATCAACAACTTGGTTTTTGTTCAAATTACGACTCTTTGAATTTGGCTTCGAATCCAAAATTTTTCGAGCTCCTGCCAGTGTTTTTATGAAACACACTAAAAACAATCCGTTGTCCTATGGCACGTTGTTACCCTAGTCGAGGCCAAAAACTTGCCTTTTGAGATCTGGCAAGGTTCTAGCAAAAAATGTTTATCTTGCAAGATTTTGCGAACACGTTTATCTTGCAAGATCTCGCAAGAACAAGTAATATTCTTGCAAACACATAAACCACCTGAAAAAAAGCTATAATATGAAGAAAAAACAAACCAGCTATAAGCACAGTTGTTATAGGCTGAGAGAGTTGACTTGCAAACTAAGTGAGATATCAAAACTTTTGCGAGTATAACGAGGTAATTTTGAAGATGGGACACCTAATTTCTGCAAGGACATTTTCTTAAAAACTCTTTCTCAAAGACCCTTATTTCAAAGAAGACTTTGAGTCAATGAATGCTTCTCCGAGAAGAACAAAATTAGGTGGAGTCGTTTTTCTGCAATTATTGTCCTTTCTGACAAGAAACATTAGCCAAAATTTTGGTTTTTATCAATTTAAATTTAAAAAATGTGAATATGACGATTCAGCATTACGTGCATTCAAAAAAACCATTTGTTTAAAACAAAAACCTGCAAGCAAGTTTTCAAGCAAGTTACGTGTGCGAGTTATGAAAAAAATCGAGAGCTAGCAATCGAGAATCGATATTAAATTTTATTTTGGAAGAAAACATTTCTGACCCAAAAATCTTTGTTGGACAGTTCTGAGAAATTGAAAAACATGCTGAAGACCCCTGAAAGCATAGTTTCATTTGAATGCAGTGAAACTACAACCGCCAGCATCAAATGGTGCTCAAAATTTGTTCACTGACGTTGATATGTGTCTAGGCGCTTCTTAGTGAGTTCTATATCATTTTTAAAACAACATTGAAAACAACATAGCAATGGAACCAAGAAACGCCGCATTCTCCAGAAAAACTTGTTTTGATATTTTTTCTTTGCCTATATGAACTTTTGCGTGATAACTCATGATTTGAGAAGGAAAAGTTTTTGAAAGATCTTAACAAATAAACTCTTTTTCGGACTATGATATATAACATTAGGTCGTGCAACTGCGGGTGTAAAAGTCATAGGCCCAATGATCCTAAGGGTCGGAACAAAATAGATCAGGCTCTCTGTTACCAATCGAAAAAAAAATACTACAATCAAACGTCTGGTGGTAATTGTTTGTACCAAATTAGCATTTTAAGATTAAAACATCTAACAAATGAATATAAGCTAAGGTGCGCAAGCGTCTTTACTGGCGATAATACTTGTTGTAAAGATTTACATTTTATGAAATCAATTGCGGCACTAATCCATTATTTTTTCAAAACTTAACTTAGTTCAATTTTTGTCATTTCATTGTTAAATTTGTTCATTCCCAATTTTTGAAGATCAAATCTCCATGTTCATACTTTTTAATTTGTTAAATTAGAGTTATGATATGATGTCTGTTCATGTCGTCTACCAATCTGTTTTACCGCCAACTTCCTTTCGTAGTTGTATTGTTGCGTGATCAAACTGATGATCAAATTTAATTTAAATTTTGATATTCAATTTTGCAAATCTTGATAGAGTTTTCAGTTGAATCTCTTTAATCTTATTTTCGCTCGAAAAAATCAGAAGAACTGATTTAAGTCATATTTCGCAAAGCGAAATACTAGAACAAAATCAAACGCCGTATTCGCAGAGCGAATTCCATTGAAAAATGGTATTCGAATAGAATTAATTTCCAAAGCAAAATTTAGTGGTGTAATCGCACCGCGAACGGATTCGAAATTCAGAACAATCTGTTTTGCCAAATTGCCTAGCAAAACACTCTCTAACACGGAAACGGAATTTTGTATGACATGGTGCAGTCAGTTCGCGAATCCCAAAAGACTCACTTTCAATCGAACCCTTTTGGAAACGAGCTACATCAAACAAAACTATACGATGGAAGAAATGGCGAATCCATGTAAAGTCAGTTATTCTTGCACGAGAGAATATAACGTGGGATACCCTGCTAAAAACGAGGCCGACTCACGTTCGACTGTCACCAGAACCAAAATATGAAATGGCTATTGAGGATGCAACCGAACATAACGAACGGGATCGTCAAATTCGTAATAATCAGTTGAAACTTAAATGGGAATTTAAAAGTCAGAAAATTACAGAAGCAGGTCTCTTGTGTGGTGAAAGACCGTGGACTCTATGTGACCAAAACTGTATCTCCCTTCTCTACCTCAGCATTGGAACAGAAGGACGACGTCTTTTGACACAGAAATTTCCATAAGGCAATATTTACGATCTCTCAACCCTAAACCTCTGGGAAATGATGAAAATAGCCTTCATTCGAACTAAAGAAGGGCGAGTTGGTGGAGCAATTCTACAGTGTCCTCAAAGAGTTGGCAGAAAACTGTGATTTCGAAAACCTCGAGGAAGTGGTCGTTAGAGACATTTTCATCGCCAATATGCTTGACGATGATATACAATGAGAACTTCTTAGAGACACAGTGGGACCCGAAAGAGCCCTAAGTATTGCAGTCAACATGGAGATGGTACATCAAAACCAGCAAAGAAAATCGTCCAACAAAAACAACAACATCAGCGCAATTATTCCAATACAACACTTCAGTATATTTCGCGGCGCAAATGCTAGATCTTAAGCAAGCAGAAATACATTCAATCGTGCAGCAAGTGGCCTATGTAGAGGCTGTGGCCAAAAATGGACAACAACACATCGCCACGTTTGCCCTACTTTGGGTAAGAAGTGTAATCTTTGTGGTCTGCTAAACCATTTTGCAAAGGTATGTCCGAAAAAATTGAATAATACAAAAAATTTGCGACAAGATACACGCGTCAAAAACGTAGAAAACTCAAAAACTACGGAACAATCACAGAGTCAAAATGTGCCTTTTATAAACTATAATAAGCAAAATAAGTCTGAATACGAGTCGTCAGACGATAACTATGGTGCAATGGTGGAAACTATCAATACTACCCCAATCGCTCTGGAAAACATGACAATAACAGTTGGCAATTCAGGCTGTCACTTGCTTCTTGATTCCAGTAGTACGTGCACTATTATAAATGTTTCACTTGCCAAGCAAATAAAGTTCAACTGCATACAAACAAAATGGTCAGAAAAAGAACACTCGAACCTCAATCTTTCTCCAACGATATAGTAGAAACGTTAGGAACTTTGAAAAACTAGTAAGTTGTAATGATTGAAAAATCCCTAAAGCAAAGATAACAGTGGTTTCAGACGGTCTTAGACCTATCCTTGACGTGATTTATTCGGTCAACTGGGAATAACAATTTCGCAAAAGCCTTGTCCAAAAAACGAAGTAAATACAACTGAAACACCTTGTGTGATAAAACAATCACAAGCAAAAAATTCCAGAATTAAATTCGAGAATTGGAAAATCTAAAAATTATACCTTCAACTCAAAAATTCGTAAAATTTATCGTGCCACCCACCAAAAGAGGAGAAAAGTAGCAATTCAGCTTCAACCAAAAGTAAAAATCGAAATCGAAAAATCTGTAAATGAGCGAAATATTGAAAAATTGCCAAATTGATCCGACCAGTTTTTCATTTCCCCAATTGTTTTTACGGCCAAGAAGAACCACTCAATGAAAATAGCTTTGGACTCAAAAAATCTGAATAAAGCTATTCACAATAATTAATACCAAAAGCCTAATATCGATTCACTAATACAAACTATCCCTCAAACACTGTCAAACGCTCCGCAAGAGACGGCCTGTTTTACAACATTACAAGATTTGCAGTACGCATACAGCCAACTTAATCTTCATACCGATACACCCCGCCATTGTAATTTTATTATTGTCAGCGGTGATATGACAGGCATTTATCGTTTAAAAACAAGCTTCTCTGGGCTAACGGATTTGCCGGCAGAATTTTAGAAAGCTACAGATTGTACGCTAGCTGTTCTAAATAATACGTTTTTTTTCTAGACGATATAATAATAGTAAGTAGAGGTAGAATTGAAGATCATCTCGACCTTCTGAGAAAATTTTTAATTAAACTCGATCATGAAAATCTTCGCATAAATTTGGCTAAATATTTCATTTCGCAAAAGATCAAATTGAACGGCTCGGTCATCGTATCACAACAGGCTGGCATATAACCATTATCAAATAAAACTGGTGCAATTCAACAACTATCATCACCAACTAACCTAAAAAAGTTGCAATATTTTATGGGATCTGTGCATCACATAGGTAAACTCATACCTAACTTATCACAACTGTGCCACCCTCTTCGACCATTATTAAAGACAAATACTAAATTTTTTTAGACTGATAAGCTTGAACAACACTTTAATATAATTAATCAAAAATTGCAGAAGCAACAGAAAACAAACATTTCTATCCAGATCTTGAAACAAGGATAAAATGCGACGCATCTCGGAAAAGTTTCGGTTGTGCACTAGAGCAACAAACTGCAGATGGTTGACATACAATGGCTTTTACCTCGCGTTTCTTGAATTCTGTTGAATATCAATATAGTATTAACGAACTTGAACTATTGGGTGCAGTCTGGTCAAAAGAACATTTCAATTACTATCTCTACGGTAAACTTTTTACTGTTATAACGGATCACAGAGCATTATTGTCTAAAATGAGAGATATTAGAGGTAGTAAATCCTACAATAGTTGTCTTACACATTGGGTTGATCGGCATTTACTTTTTGATTTTTCGGTACATCATCTTCCTAGTTTGAAAATGGGCTTAGTAGATTACATTTCTCGTGAAGCACAGCAAAAAGTTGTTAAAATCTCCACTTATGAGGAACAATTTCTAGTTGCGAAATTAGACGCAATTAAACTATTTTTATTGAATGCGGAAAATTATACTGATTTTGCGGCGCGAAATCTGCTGAAAAAATGGGCCACAAATAAATCAAATTCCTGTGACAAATTATGCAGTGAACTTGCACAGCAAAATCGCGAATACGCGGAAATTACAAACAAAGACAACACCATTAGCAAATTAACACCAAATAGCTCTCATTCTTCCAACTTAATGGAGGCTACAAACATTCCTCACTCGCTTATCGCCTTGAATCGCCCTACCAATCATTTGCAACAACATTCCTCGAATTATAAGCAAATTACTAACCTTTTCCAAACCGTCTTAATGTTGTCTCAATCAGACGAGGAAACGCTCTCACAAATCAACAAGGCAACACCATCGAAAATTCGCTTCGCAGATGAAGCAGCACGATCCACAGCTCCATCTGCGCCAGTGACACCCTCAACACCGGGAACAGAAACAAAAAATGTAACAGCACTATCCAGCGACGACTTGTACACAGATGCTTTTAACTTTGCCCTCTCAAAGATATTTTCAAGCACACTCATGGCCAGCCTGACATCGAAAGAAGCAATACTCCAAGAGATGCGAGATTGTGTAATCACTGGGAATGAAGACCGTTGCCGCCAAATTAGCCCATATATACACAGCTATTGGAAAGATGTTCAAGAATGGCTGTGTATGTGTACATGATCGAATCGTCATCCCCAACTTCATCAGGGACGCGTATGTAGAAGCAATTCACGCCACACATCCAGGGAGTTGGGGGATGACAAACATGAGCTGCATCGGGATCTTCTTTCCAAAACTGCCAAGTGTAACCCCTAGGTCAGGATTGGTAAAAATTTAAAGTCTATCATACCTTCTAGTAAATAAGCACCACTAAAATTGTGTAAAATTTTAAATGAAGAAGTCTAAGTCAACTTCTTTGGACCAATTTTTATTGAAAAAAATCAAGAAGTTTGTTTTCTTGCATGTATCGATCGTTTCTCTAAATTCCCAACAACATAAGTATTTGACAGGGCAAATGCACAAATTATATTGAAAATTCTTCAAGCATATGTATTATTACATGAAAATCCCCGTACAATTAGATTAGATCAAGCACAATGCCAAATCGGTCAGCAAATTGAAGCTTTTTGTAATCAAAATATTATTCAGTTAATTGAAAACCCAATACACGATCAAAGAGCAGTTGGTTTAGTCGAGAGGCTAATACAGCCAATCTGGAGTCGATTAGCTTGTACTAAAACCGCGGCAAAAAATTGCTTTAATTTGAAACCGTCAATAAATTCAATTTTTTATCAAATCCGTATATGCCGTCAAAGGACAATTAATCTTTCACCTTTCGAGGCGCATTTTGGACGAAAAGCTAAAACACCTCTAAGCAATATTTCAACTGAACCTGATCCTAATACTCTAACATATGAACTAATTTTGAATAAAAAATTAGAAATGGAGACCGTACGCTGGGATGAACTCATATCAGTGGGATAATGAGACACGAAGTGACACTAATTTCGAAAAACAGAGAAATCAAGTTAGTAGGGACGCGAGAAAACGCTCCACTGAGGACCCAGACGAAAAATCCCGCATGATACCACACCCAGATTTTGAACTACGTGTTCCCAGAACAGATGCATCATTGTCACTCAATTCAGCTAAAAAGAAACCCAAATCATAACGATCTAATAAAAGTGTGGACGGGTTATATAAGATCTTGGCACCGGGCTCATCTGTCAAAAAATCTCTCGAATACACTTTCATAATAATAAAACCAGGCAGAAGAGAAGTCAATATTAGAAATTTGGATCTTGCCAAATTCGGCACTAAATCTGAAAGACACACAGACTTAAGATGTTATGCCAAACGTAGAGCAAAAAGTCCAACGGGGAAAACAACTAAAGAATCAATTAGTCGTCATGCAGAGGATGCGAAGAGAAAAATTGAAGGCCATTGAAGATTAAACTTATCACCGATGACATGAGTTGTGTATCATCCAACCATTCAAACGTGTCGCAGGCACTGCGAGTGAGAATTCTGACCAAATCAAACAAGACATTGTTCCCGTGCCACCACAGCCACCAATAGAAACAGTCACGGATTTCGCGCCGCCAATGACTGTCCCGGAAACATCAATCGTTATCGTGGAACCGCCATGTCGACCTAAACGGAAGACAGCTACAAAAACCACAACAGCTATTCAGTCTTCACAAAAACGAAAACGATTATCGCCATTGATCACCAAATCCGACGAATTTATGGCTTCTATTCTGACTTGTCCACAAATCTATTGTTGCCAAGATACAGCCGCTCGCAACCACGACGCCGAACAATGAAACTTTACTGTAGGCCCGTGTTCACCCATTAAAACGTACCTGACACAATATTACGTGTCAGCTAATTATGAAAGACCAGAAATCGCATGACGGTCCGCGAGGCGGAATGCGCTACAGATACTGAATCAGATTGAACAGAAAACTACTTACAAACACTTATTTACTATTATAGTAATCAGTACATATTCTATTAATCTTTTATTATAAACATACTTCGTTTGTTTATTTTGCTGAGGGGGAAATGTGGTAAAGATGCGTGGTAAAGATGTACATTTTAGGGAATCAATTGCGGCGTTAAATCCTTTAATTTTATTCATTCTTAATTTAGTTCAATTTTAGTCATTTCAATGTTTATTTTATTTATTCCCAATTTTGAAGATCAAATCCCGTTGATCATACTTTTTAATTTGTTTACTTAGAGTTAAGATATGATGTCTGTTCATGTCGTCTACCAATCTGTTTTACCGCCGCTTTCCTTTTGTAGTTGTTTTGTTGCTTGATCAATTTGATGATCAAGTTTAAGTTAAACTTTGATATTCATTCTGGCAAATCTTAATACAGTTTTCAGTTGAATCTCTTTAATCTGAATTTCGCTCTACAAAATGCTCAATCCAAAAGAGCTGATTTAAATCGTATTTCGCTAAGCGAATTACTAGACCAAAAGCATAAGCTTTATTCGCAGAGCGAATGCCATTGAAAACTGGTATTCGAATAGAATTAAATTCCAAGGCAAATTTTAGTGGTGTAATCGCACCTCGAAAGCATTCGAAACTCAGGACAATCTGTTTTGACAAATTGCCTAGCAAAACACTTTCTAATATGGAAACCAAATTCTGTATGACAATACCTTTGGAGTGAATTTGAAAGAACAAATCATGATATAGCCCCAAACTGCTTAGTCGAGTTAAAGAGTTATGAAGAAACAAATAGTTTGTTGGGAGGCATTGTTACTTAGACAATTGGAGAGCCAGAAAAATCAGCCTAAAAATTTAAGATAAACAGAAATCTTTTTTATTCACTTGCGAGCACGTTTATTTTTCCCCCTTCACTTTGCAAATGTGGGCATCAGTATTCTACGAAAAATAGCTTCCAGCATTTCTTATTTAAACTTTCTCTGTGCTCAAGTCAAGGAAACTCAAAATAAGGAGTGGTTTTTGCCAGGCAGAAAGAATTTAGAGCAAAAAAAATTTCAAAGGCGCTTTCCCGTAGTCATTTTGAGGTCAATTTAAATATCAGTTTTCGTTTTCAATCTAATGTAGTAGAATTTAAATTCAGGACCTGTCTTTTTATGTTTTTGCTCTTGATTACAACATTTGATCTTGATCTATGAAATGAGAGATCAAATAACATTTTATGTTCTATAGTGATTGTAAAACTGATTTTGGTCAATAACAAACAATTTTGATTGTAGTCTTTTAAGGAGTGTCATATTTCTCTGAATCTAGAACAGAGATATCGCTGGAATGCATGCAACCTAATTCATACATTATAAGGGTAGAAAACGGAAAATAAATGACTGAATAAATGGCATGTTTTTAAAATAAGAAAGAAAAACTCTCAGCACAAAAAATTCAGTTCTAACAATTCAGCACAAAAAATTCATGACTTGGTAAAGTACAAAATTTTGATAACTTCGTTTAGTATAGTCAGTTGAGTGATATCCGCTGAATTAAATTGTGGACAAAGGGGATCCACCCTTGTCCCGTTTTAATTTAGGGCAACTGAGATAATCTAATTGAGGGAAAACTTAAGTTCCAGTTTTCCATAAACATTCCGCTATTGAATACATCAAAAGTTCTTTCAGCCGCTCATTATTCACTGTAAATAAAAAGAAGAACCTTAAGTTCTCACAATCAGAGAACATTTTTTGTAATTTACGGGCATTTGATCACTTGAATTTGGTATATTGGATTTTCTGCTTTTATTGTTCCAACCCAACTTGGTGGGGGAGGAACTATATACTCAAACGGTTTTTGTTTATTCAGTCAATTTTTACCGATCGATGAATTGATTGTAGAGGGTTCTGAGTGGCATCATTAAAAAGCCCGTTCAGCGTTGAATATAGAGAAAAAAAAATTAATTTCGTTTTTTTTTCTATGGAGTTATCGAGGTTCAAATTTTTGTCAAAATTGGGCTGATTTTAGTTGTTTATGTTCACATTTTCCTTGTTTTTGCTCATTTTGTTCGTCAATTTTGCTTAATAATATGTTATAACTCTTCCCAAAAGTTGATTTTAAAAACAAAATAAAGTTGTTGAACAATTTGATCCAAAATGTTTGCATACAATCTGGCTAAATTTTTCAAATTTCAGTCTTTTTTTCAATCAAAGCGGCAGTTCTATAGAATATTTTGTTCAAAATAGCCAAAAGCACAAACTTAAAAAATGACTGATACATTCTTCTCAAAGTCCAAAAATGTCTAGTTCTATTTTGTTTGATAAGAGATTGTTTCAGAATTAATTATGTGCCTGCCTTTTTTTCATTTTAATTCTGAAAATCAGAACAAATTCATCAATTTTTTTTTCATGCGATCACTTTTTTATGAAAAAAAATATTTCGTTAACATTTGGAACTTTCTGAAGGACGACAAAAAACAAGGCTTGTTCTGGTCTATTTGTGGGATCGAAATGTACAGGTTGCGGTTTTTTTTAGATTTTTTTTGCTTTTTTGTCTCCCTTTAATTAATTAATAGAACGCTATTACACTAGAAAAACTTCATTTTGTTGCGCAATACCGACAAATATTTTTGTAAGCGCAAATGAGGCCCAATGGACATATATAAAATATTTAGTGAGAAGCGCATAGTTTTTATGGCTACATAAGTACTTCATTTGCTTAACTTTTTAATATGGGTTTTTTTGTTTAAAGCTTTTTTGTAGTCATAAGACTTAGTCTCGCTGATTACATGCCTTTTTGGCGTCTAGTGGAGCTAAAGTTATTATTTTTAATTTTCTCAATTGAAGGCTTATTGTTTCTCTGCCTTTCAAAGTAATTGTTCTCAAAACCAAAAAACACTGGATTTTTGACTTTTTGCCACATTATCTCATATTTATCAACTTGTGGCTCATAATTCTCCGTTAGGTTGCATCACTTTTTTATTGAATTTAGTTTTAGCGTCCACTGCGTATTATAATTTCAGAAATGTTTTTTTTTGGCTTTGAGGCTGAGAGTTTTTTTATTTTTTTTTGTAAATCTGTCTTTACGGTCTTGTCAAAAATTTAGGCTAAAAGAGATTTATCAAAACAAGAGCGCGCAATGGAGCATAACTAGAGTTTTTAGCGAATAGATTCTGTTTTTAAGGGTTTCGACATGGTTTTCTATCAAAATTAGGTTGAATTTTTAACTTTTGCGAAAATTTCTAGTTCTTTTTGTAGACATATAATATATTCTGTAAACTAACAGTTCTTTGT